>NW_016837625.1:53861-56941 GCF_001698545.2 Rhinopithecus bieti | reverse complement strand
GGCGAGGGCCGCTGCGGGCGGCCGCTTCCTGGGCCCGAGCGCGGGAACTCTGGGGGCCGAGCTCGCGGAGACCCCACCCCCCAGCCCAGCCCGCGCGCTGGAACGCGGGGCTGGGGGATGGGCGCGCGCCCGGCCCCCCGGAACTGAGGGAGAGGGCTTGGGGCGTGCCCGCGAGAGGAGAGGCTGAGCGCGCGCGCCCGCGGAGACCCCTAGACCCTAGAAGGCCCAAGGGGGAGCCCCCGGGCGCTCCGCAGCACGCATCCCGCACCAGTCTGTGCCCCTGGCGGGGGAGCCAGGCCACCGGCTCTGGACCTTGAGCTCAGGCCCGGACCCATGGTCAGCAAGGAAGGGACACATGCTCCAGGACATTTGGGATGCAGAAAACCGGAGCCTGCCTTGTCCCAGTCCATGCTTCCCAGAAGAGGGACCCCGGGCTCGCAGAGGGAAGCCACTTGCGGAAGCGCTGAAGGTCCGGGGCCCACTCCGCCTCGACCCTCTCACACCCTTTCCAGAGAGGCCTTAAGATCCCCATTTCTCCAGGAAAAAAACCGGTTGAATGGCTCCCAGATCACTCAGCCAGAGAGCCCCAAGCTCTTGTCCTCCGCACTGCACCCCCTGTGGAAGCCATTAGAGGTTACCCATAGGTCATTTAGGGCGCCAACTGCCAGAGCACAACCCCCTCCACGGCCCCCACACCCACAAAAGAAAGTTCAGCACCGCGGAATCCACCCGCACACCAATGGAAGGCCTTAGATTCCGCGCTGTGCTCTGTGGCTTTTAGCTGTCTTTGTCGTGAGTTGCATGAAGGCATGCGTCAGCAGGCACCTGACTGCTTGGTGCCGCTAAAATATGAATCTAGCCTTGCAGAGAAGGCCCAGCCTAGCGGGAGATCAGGAAAGGGTGGGGTGAGGGTGTACCGGCCGGCTGTGTAAAGAGTGCAGGAAGTGGATGCTGACTGTAACCAGAAGACACACAACGATGCCACTGTAAATGTCAGTCAGGGTCGGAAGGCTTTTTGGAGGCGGCGGCCCCTGGGCTGGGCATAGACACCGCACTGGGCTTCAGCGAGGCCCGCATGGGCTGAGCCTACCCCTCAGGGATCATGGGGCTTTTGGATGGTGATGCGGGGTGTTTGGGATCACCCTCAAAGCCTGAGAGCCCTAGACCAGGGAACGTGTGTGTTAGGGGAAATCTCCGGAGATACCAGAACTAAGAGGGTGCGGGTCTGCCTTGTGTGGAACCAGGTGCTGTGGGAGGGGAATTCCAACGGGCTCCCTTTGAAGAAACAAAAAACAGACTTGTGCGGAAAAGGCAGCCTCAGAGCGGGTATTTGTGAGGAAGTCTGTGGGTGTCTTGTGGGTTGCACGAGACTGATTTGTTTTCCAACAGGTAATCCAGACAGATGGTTGAAACTTAGGCTCAAAAGGGTTCCAAGTGAAAGTGATTCTTCTCCCTCCCCATCACCCAATACCCTTCCCTATAGGCAATGAGTGTTTCACATTTGAGTATACATCCAGAGAAATTTTATGCATAAACAAGCATATATATATATATAATATGGCAAACATACACATACATGCACACACATATGTATGTATGAAGTATGACACATATACACACATTAACATATGTCTTGCCAGGCAGGTAAATCTCACTCTTGGACATTTTTCCTAGCGAAATGAAAAGTGATGTTCCCACAAACACCTGTACATAAAATGTTCATAGCAGCTTTATCAAATAGGCCCAAACTGGAAAAAGCACAGAAGTCCTTCATGGGTGATGATTAAATACTGTGGCATATCTATGCCATGGAATATTATTCAGCAACAAAAAGAAATGAACTGTTGATACATCCATCTTGGATGAAGCTCCAGGGAATTATACTGACTGGAAAACAAACACCACAAAAGCACAGAAGGCTACATACTATTTACTTGCTTTTACACAAGATTCTTGAGATGGCAAAATTATAGAACTATAGAGCAGGTGAGTGATTGTGGGGTCAGGGGTGGCATGGGGTAGGAAGTGATGTGGCTATAAAAGGTCAACATGAGGAGTCCCTGGGATGGAAATGCTTGGTGGCTTGACTGTATCAATGTCTGTTTCCTAGTTGTGATATTATCCCATAGTTTTGCAAGATGTCCACTAATGGAAACAGGATAAAGGGCACATATTATAGCATCTCTCTTGTTATTTGTTACAACTGCATGTAATCTACAATTATCTCAAAAAAAAGTTTAATTACACAGACAAAAAAAGAATCATACAAACAGGCCCAGCAAAATATATCTGAGTGGACACAGCTTGCTAAACAGCTATGTTTCAGGTGATTTAAGGCAATCAGGAAATTTTCCCAGCAGAAAACAATCCATGGAAGACAACAAAATGGGCCAGGCACGGTGGCTCTCGCCTGTAATCCCAGCACTTTGGGAGGCCAAGGTAAGCAGATCACCCGAGGTCAGGAGTTCGAGACCAGCCTGGCCAACATAGTGAAACCTCATCTCTACTAAAAATACAAAAATTCGCCAGGCATGGTGGCATGCATCTGTAATCCCAGCTACTGGGGAGGCTGAGGCAGGAGAATCACTTGAACCTGGGAGGTGGAGGTTGCAGTGACCTGAGATCACGCATAGGCAACAAGAGAGAAACTCCATCTCAAAAAACAAACGAAAAAAGGCAACAAAATTATGGGTAAAACGTTTTCCATCTGAGATTTTACCCTTTACATTGTCCTTAAACTTGCCCCCAGATCCCATTTCACTTGCCTACAAACCTGGTATGGGAATGGTATCTGGGGTCAAGCCAGGGGTCCACGTGTAGGGGCCACCCCCACCTTCTCTGTGTGGACTGTTTCCACTCCCTGGCATTGGGCCCCTTCTCTGGGTCTCAGTGTTTATCTGAGATGGAGGGAGTCAGCAATGGACGACGGCCTGAGCAGAGCCTTCCCTCCTGGGCACAGAGACCCTCTGGGCTGGAAGACGCCACAGATTTGAGCAAGCCAGTTACCCACCTGATAACTAAAACCAGATAAGAAAATGTCTCCTGGCCGGGCGCGGTGGCTCAAGCCTGTAATCCCAGCA
>NW_016837625.1:42487-49646 GCF_001698545.2 Rhinopithecus bieti | reverse complement strand
AGATCGAGACCATCCTGGCTAACACGGTGAAACACCGCCTCTGCTAAAAATACAAAAAATTAGTCTTATGTGATGGCAGGCGCCTGTAGTCCCAGCTACTCAGGAGGCTGAGGCAGGAGAATGGTGAGAACCCGGCAGGCGGAGCTTGCAGTGAGCAGAGATCGTGCCACTGCACTCCAGCCTGGGCGACAGAGTGAGACTCCGTCTCAAAAAAAAAAAAAAAAAAAAAAGAGAGAGAAAGAATAATTCCACAATGGGGAACCTTAAAGAGTCATAGAGTAGACAGAGTGGTTTAATGCAGCCCCATGACTGTCCAGCTCTGTGGCCACAATCCACAGCCAAGTCTGCTGCTTCTGCAGTCACCCCAGGCCCCACCCTATCTCATTTTGAAACAAATCCAAGATATCCTGTCATTTCATCTGTATTTCAATGTGTATCGCTGACAGATAAGGACCCTTTTACAAATATAATATAACCACAATACTATTATCACACAAAAAAAGTTAACAGTAATCTTATGGTCATAAAATATTGTTAGAGTTCAAATTTCCAACTGTCTCATACATGTCATAATACCTTTTTACAGTTTATACTTTGACAATCAGGATATAAGTAAAGTTCACACATTGCAATTGATTGAAATGTCTTTTAAGTCTCTTTCAATCTATAGGTTTCCTTCTCCATCTCTCTTTTTCTCCTTGAATTTAAATGTTGCCCTTTTACCGCTGGAGTAGACATTTGTGTTTTCAAACATCCGCAAGCTGAGTCCCCCCTTGCCTGGGCCCCACTGCAGCAGCAATAGGGGTTTCCCCCTCACACAAGTCTGCCCCCAGGTTTTGGTTGTGAACTCTGGAAATGGAGGAAAAGGACACCCACTGTGGACCTTCAGCATCACCTCTAAGCTGGAAACCTTGGCTTTGGGAAAAATAAAAAAGAAGAAAAACACCAGGAGCACTGGAATGGCTTCCACCTTTGCAAAGTACTTTCCAAAACCCCATCATACTTAAGAGAATGGCAACATTTAATTACAGAAATTGCTGCTTAAGTCAATGCCCAGACGTGCCTCACGCTCACGGGGCCCATTTTCTGGATGTGTTTACTCTTCCTCAGAATGTGTTCCCCACGCCTGCCACCTTCAGCCTCTGCCAGGATTGGCAGTTGTTTGCTTCCTGTGGGCCCCTGGGTCCTTCCCCACAGGCGTCACTAGAGGATGATGGCTGCAGAATAAGTGATGGCAGCCAGCTTGTCACACCTTCAGGCTTCCTTGGAAGTCCAGGCACACGTGTGTTATCCCAGCCACCTCAATCTGATTCCAGCAAACCTAGCTGGATACACAAGGGGGTCCTCAGACATCACCAGGCCAGCAACCCTGGAAGAGTGCAGGCTCTCTACTCCTTGCTTTCTAGAACTACCAGCAGCATGATCCCTTTTCGTGATTGTTAATTTGTGTGTGAACTTGACGGGGCTAAGGGATGCCCAGATAGCTGGTAACACATGGTTTCTGGGTGTGTCTGTGAGGGCATTTCTGGATGAGATTAGCATTTGAATCAGACTGAGTAAAGATCTGCCCTTACCCATGTGAGTGGACATATCCAATCCCTCAAGGGCCCGACTAAAACACAAAAGTGGAGGAAAGGCAAATTCACTGTCCACTTGAGCTGGGGCATCTGTCTTCTCCTACTGTTAGACACTGGAGCTCCTGATTCTCAGGATTTTGGACTATGGAACTTACATCAGCACTCCCCACCCCGACCCCAGGCTCTCAGGTCTTTAGACTGCATCATCTCTCCAGGCTCTAAGGCCTTCAGGCTTGGACCACATTATATCACCAGCTTCCTTGGGCTTCCAACTTGTAGACAGAAGGCTCTGGAACTTCTCAGCCTTCATAATTATGTGAATCAATTCCCATAATCTCTCCCTCTCTATAACCCACTGCCCCCCTGTCCCCCACCATACACACATACACACACACACACCCCCACACACATTCTTATTCTGTTTCTCTGGTGAGCCTAATGCACTCTTCCTGCTTCTGAGCTCCCGGAGCCAGAGTGGTCAACACAGATCACGGCACACGCCTCAGGGGGCCAGCCCTCCAGAGCCTCCCAGGTGCCCTTGACAGAGAATTCAAACTCCTGCTTGTGGTCCCCAGGCCCTCCAAGGCATCCTCTCTGACCTTTGCCTCCCAGACTCACTCCTCTGGCCTGGTCCCACCTGGGTGGTTCAGACCTCCTGTAGCACACCGAGCAAACTGGACCCCCTAGGGAGTGGTTTTTGAACCACTCCTCCTTTATAAGACAAAATTATTTTCAGTAATAAACATGAAATGAAATATAATAATTTCTAGGAAAAAATAACATTTTATTAAACTTTATATAAGCAAGCCAGCAAAATTTTTAAGTAAAAATAATATAAATAGGCCGGGCGCGGTGGCTCAAGCCTGTAATCCCAGCACTTTGGGAGGCCGAGACGGGTGGATCACGAGGTCAGGAGATCGAGACCATCCTGGCTAACACAGTGAAACCCCGTCTCTACTAAAAAATAAAAAAAACACTAGCCGGGCGAGGTGGCGGGCGCCTGTAGTCCCAGCTACTCGGGAGGCTGAGGCCAGAGAATGGCATAAACCCGGGAGGCGGAGCTTGCAGTGAGCTGAGATCCGGCCACTGCGCTCCAGCCCGGGCGACAGAGCGAGACTCCGTCTCAAAAAAAATAAATAAAATAAAATAAAATAAATATTACAAACAAGGAAAAGGTCGTGGTTTAATATTTTAAAAATTCCATTAATGTATTTTACATTCAGCATAGAATAGCTGAATAGCAGTAACTCAGATTTGTCTTTATATTCACTATGCCATCACTGGTTATCTCAAATCTACAGTTTAAACACAACAATGTATAGTACCTTAGGGTTGGAGAAAACAACTGTCCCTGAAGCAAGCTCAAAGGATGCCAAAAAGTTATAAGCTTACTCTGGGAACAAACACATGAGCCGAACTGATGTATATGGGTGGCAGATGTTCTAGGAGTTCTGTAAATCAACATCCATGTAGAATGCATTGCTAAAAAAGGATCAATTTCGAAAAATGTTTTATTTTAGGCCAGGTGCAGTGACTCATGCCTGTAATCCCAGTGCTTTGGGAGGCCAAGGCAGGAGGATTGCTTGAGGCCAGGAGGGTGAGAATAGCATGGACAACATAGTGAGATCCTATCTCTAAAAAAAAAAAAATATACAAATTTAGCTGGGCATGGTGACACATACCTGTAGTCCTAGCTGCTCAGGAGGCTGAGGTGGGAGAATCACTTGACCTCAGGAGTTCTAGGCTGCAGGGAGCTATGATCTCACCAGTACACTCCAGCCTGGGCAACAGAGACCCTGAAAAAAAAAGAAAAAGAAGGAAAGAAAGAAAGGAAGGAAGGAAGAAAGGAAGGAAGGAAGGAAGGAAGGAAGGAAGGAAGGAAGGAAGGAAGGAAGGAAGAAGGAAAGAAAAGTTTTATTTTAAAGCTTTTATGTTATTAAAATTCAACAATGCAACTAAAGTAAAAAATAAATAAATTGAACTACATAAAGACTAAAAACAGGCTGGGCATGGTGGTTCATGTCTGTAATCCCAACACTTTGGGAGGCCGAGGCGGGTGGCACACCTGAGGTCAGGAGTTCGAGACCAGCCTGACCAACATGGAGAAACCCCATCTCTACTAAAAATACAAAATTAGCCGATTAGCCAGGTGCAGTGGTGCATGCCTGTAATTTCAGCTACTCAGGAGGCTGAAGCAGGAGAATCGCTTGAACTTGGGAGGTGGAGGCTGCAGTGAGCCAAGATTGTGCCATTGCACTCCAGCCTAGGCAACAAGAGCAAAACTCCATCTCAAAAAAAAAAAAAAAAAAAAAAAGATGCAGCTATAACAAAAGAAAGTATAGCATTTCCTCAAAAAATTAAATGTAGAATTACCATATGATTCAGCAATCCCACTTCTGGGTATACCCAACACAACTGAAAGCCTATACTCGTATACCCATGTTCATAGCAGCATTATTCACAAAGGTAAGCTATGGTAGCCAAAAGGTAGAAGCTATGCAATTCATCCATTGATGGACAAATAAACAAAACGTGATCTATCCATTCAATGGAATAATATTTAGTCTTAAAAAGGAAGGCCAGGTGCGGTGGCTCACGCCTGTAATCCCAGCACGTTGGGAGGCCGAAGTGGGCAGATCACCTGAGGTCAGAATTTCAAGACCATCCTGACCAACATGGTGAAATCCTGTCTCCACTAAAAATATAAAAACTAGCCAGCTGTGGTGGCAGGCACCTGTAGTCCCAGCTACTCGGGAGGCTGAGGCAAGAGATCATCTGAACCCAGGAAGTGAAGGTTGCAGTGAGCCGAGATCGCACCACTGCACTCCAGCCTGTGCGACAGAGCAAGACTCTGTCTTAAAATAAATAAATGATAGTTAATATAAAAAAGTTGTTAACAGTAAAGGATTCTTCTAATGTAAATAATAACTTATTCTGATTAAGATGAGACCAGAATATTCTACTTATTTCATTCTTCTGGGTGTAGTCCTTTCATCCCAAATGAGTATGTATACAAGAGTGTATATGACACAAATAAAAATTCATGCCCAGGGCCGGGCGCGGTGGCTCAAGCCTGTAATCCCAGCACTTTGGGAGGCCGAGACGGGTGGATCACGAGGTCAGGAGATGGAGACCATCCTGGCTAACACGGTGAAACCCCGTCTCTACTAAAATATACAAAAAACTAGCCGGGCGAGGTGGCGGGTGCCTGTAGTCCCAGCTACTAGGTAGGCTGAGGCAGGAGAATAGTGTAAACCTGGGAGGCGGAGCTTGCAGTGAGCTGAGATCCAGCCACTGCACTCCAACCTGGGCGACAGAGGGAAACTCCGCCTCAAAAAAAAAAAAAAACAAACAAAAAACAAAAACAACAAAAAAATTCATGCCCAGACAACAAAAGACATGTTAGGAAACTTTCATTTCACCCACATCCTCGCCAACACAATGATGGAATAGGAATTTAGGTTTTCCATAATTTTCCATTATATTCAGCCAGGAGGAAGCAACAATGTTGATCTTGCAGCTTTCAGATTGTTTGCCCTGCACCTGAGACTTCTTCTTAGTGGGCAGGTGTCTTCCTGTCTTGTCAGAGGGTGCGTGACTTCCTGTAAGATGCCCCAGTCTTCCTCTCAGCTCAAGGAGCAGGCTTACTTTAAGTAAGCTTACTTAAGTAGGCTTAAGTTAATCATTTGAGTGATTAGCCAAGGAAATTCAGCTAAATGGTTGACAATATATCACAATACTTACAGATTAGACTGTGTTAAACTGTTTTTTTTGTTTGTTTGTTTTTTGGGGTTTTTTGTTGTTGTTGTTTTTGTTTTTTTTGAGACAGAGTCTCGCTATTTCACCCAGGCCAGAGTGCAGTGGTGCCATCTCGGCTCACTGCAACCTCCACCTCCTGGGTTCAAACGATTCTCCAGCCTCAGCCTCCCAAGTAGCTGGGACTACAGGCACCTGCCACATGCCCGGCTAATTTTTTGTATTTCAGTAGAGACAAGGTTTCACCATGTTGGTCAGGCTAGTCTCGAACTCTGATCCACCTGCCTCGGCCACCCAAAGTCCTGAGATTACAGGCATGAGCCACAGCGCCTGGTCTGTAATATCTTTTAAGTTTAACCTGGCTTGGCTGAATAATTTAGGTTTGGAGGTTTTGCATTCTTTAGAAATTGTATGAGCTTAACTTTTTTTTTTTTTTTTTTTGAGCCAGGATCTCACTCTGTCACCCAGGCTGGAGTGTAGTGGTGAAATCTCAGCTCACTGCAACCTCCACCTCCCGGGTTGAAGCAATTCTCCTGCCTCAGCCTCCTGAGTAACTGGGATTACAGGTATGCACCACCGTGTCCGGCTAATTTTTGTGTTTTTGGTAGAGACAGGGTTTCACCATATTGGCCAGGTTGGTCTCAAACTCCTGACCTTAGGTGATCCATCCACCTCGGTCTCCCAAAGTGCTGGGATTATAGGCATGAGCCACAGCGCCCAGCCATGAGCTTAAATTTTAATTAGTTGGGGAGAGAAGGAGAGAAACCTTTTCCTGCTATTTTTACACTGTGGGCCCTGAGTACTTCTCCGTGTACTGAGAAAGGGAGAAATAAGAATGAAAAGATGGGTAGATATACATACAGAGAATTCCCAGAAGAGGACATTCAAATGGTCAATACACATGTGAAAATCTGCTCATCGTTCTCAGTAACCGGGGAAATGCAAATTAAAACAGCAACAAGCTATCTTTTCTCACTGATCAGATTGGCAAAACTTTTCTTTCAAGTCTTCCAATATCAAGTCTGGGCAAAGATGGAGGAAAATGAACTTTCTCATGTCACTGGTAGAAGGGTAAATTAGTCCAGCCAATTTGTTTGTGTACATGTGGTGTTTTGTTTTGTTTTGGAAACAGAGTTTCACTCTTGTCGCCCAGGCTGGAGTGCAATGGCAGGATATCGGCTCCCCGTAACCTCCGCCTCCTGGGTTCAAGTGATTCTCCTGTCTCAGTCTCTGGAGTAGCTGGGATTACAGGCACCTGCCACCACGGCCGGCTAATTTTTGTATTTTTAGTAGAGATAGTGTTTTACCATATTGGCCTGGCTGGTCTTGAACTCCTGACCTCAGGTGATCCACCCATCTCAGTCTCCCAAAACGCTGGGATTACAGGCATGAGTTACCACACTGGCTGAGTCCAGCCAATCTGGACAGCCTTTTGCTATATATGTCGGAAAGCCTTGATTGAAAATCTTTGAGAGCAGATGTTTGTTGGGACTTAGCAACCGATACCCCAAAATATGGAGCTTTGATGTACTGAACTGAAGAAGCAGCCTCAAGTTCTCTCTGACCTTTCTCCCACTCCTGTCTGTCCCAAAGCACAGGATGAAGTTGTTCTCTGAAGTTCCCTTATCTGCCTAAAGTCTGGACCTGCCCAAGAAGAAAACAATTACCTCCAGTCCCTTACCTATCTTTTCATTAACTGAACCCATACTGCAGGAAGAAAAACCAAAGGCTGTCAACATGTTACAGGAAAGGGGTCCCGATCCAGACCCCAAGTTAGGGTTACTGGATTTCACGCAAGAAAGAATTCAGGGCAAGTCCATAAAGCG
>NW_016837625.1:0-39765 GCF_001698545.2 Rhinopithecus bieti | reverse complement strand
TGATTAAAAAAAAAAAAAAAAGAAAAGAAAAGAAAAAGCAAAACTATAGTATACTGTTGCTAGCTGTTCTTGAGTTTTTTTCTGCAGTTTAGACTAAATTCTAAATTCCTTGTGGGTTAGAAGTCCCCAAACTAATGCTTTCAAATCTTTGCTTTTAAAATTGGGAATTGTACTCCTTATCCTAGGACTCATTATTTTACCTTATAGTAGGCTGTTCACTTAAACACTGTAGTAAAACTATAGCTGAGAGTACTGTTTTTGCCATGCAAGCCTTGGAAGCCCAGCCAGGCTTGCATGAGTACACTCAGACAGTTGCAAAGCAGTTCCATTCTTCTCACCTTGGGGTTCCATTCTTCTCACCTTGGGGTTCACTCCCATTCCCACTACGTCCCCTGTCAGCAGGAAGAAGCCAGAGCAATCGATGGCCTTTTCCCATCTTCATAGCCTACACCTTAAGATTAAGGTGCTATAAAACCCAAAAGGAGGGATTGAAATTGCCTTTGCAAAATTATGCCTGAGACAGTGAAAGAGATCTAACTTAACTGACTCCATCTTGCTTCTAACTTCCAAGCTGTTCTTGTTCATTCCTGGGCGTAGGCTAAACAAACTTTAGGAGAAACTTAGTTTATAGTTTAAACAAAGACAGTAACAGCCCTTTCCCAAAGCAGACCTCCTTGCTTGGGGACTAGATTGCCTTTGTAGGACTGACATTAGCCAAAAGATTCGAAATTACGGTTTAGGAGTCATGCAGCTGGAGGCTACAAGATTCTGACCCTCCCTACACTGCTCCTCCTAAGGTCAGTGCTTGATATGTTTTGCAGATCCTGTACTTAATGGATCAGCTGGCCCCACCCAGATCAATAAACTGGCTCATCTGATTCTGTGGCCCCAACCCAGGAACTGACTGAGCGCAAGAAGACAGCTTGGATTCCCTATGATTTCATCTCTGACCAATCAGCACTCCTGGCTCACTGGCTTCCCCCCACCTACCAACTTCTCCTTACAAACTCTGCTCCCCGAACGCTCAGGGAGACTGATTTGAGTAATAATAAAACTCCGGTCTCCTGCACAGCGAGCTCTGTGTGAATTACCCTTTCTCAATTGCAGTTCCCCTGTCTTGATAAATCCGCTCTGTCTAGGCTAGGCAGTGGGCAAGAGAACCCCTTGGGCCGTTATATTTATGACCTGTATCTTGTGCTGACCTCCTATCTCATCCCATGACAGAGAATGCCTAACCGTCTGGGAATGCAGCCTAGTGGGTCTCAGCCTCATTTTACCCAGCCCCTATTCAAGATGGAGTTGCTCTGCTTCAAACACCTCTGACACAGCTGGACAGACTTTTGTCACAACCCCATTGTCTGCTCTGCAGACCCAACAGACTTTGTCCCAGGCCACTGTATACTCTTCAAGTCCATTGAATTCCCCTTAAAAATCATTTACTACCCCCCTAACCTTATCCACACTTCACCATCTCCTTTTCCCCTAAGAAGAAGGGTATATAAGTATCTGTATCCCATGGTGCGGTGGAGCAGTCAGCCTGTGATTTCCCCCCATGCATGTTAATCAACCTGCATGCCATTTCTCCTACGAGTCTGCCTTCTGTCAGTTTATTTTTCAGCAAAACTTCAGAGGGTGAAAGTGAAGTTTTCCCTCAGCTCCTGCATGTGTTTCAGAATTTTTTTCTAGCTTGATAGGTAAAAGGTGCCTATGCTATTTTTACATTACCACTCCTAGTGCGTTCAGGAGCAGCATCTTATTGTCAATACATTGATTTTTCTGCAATGAGACGTGACTATTCACACTAAATGGGATAAATAGAGACTTTAAATAGCTTCAGCTCATTTTAGATCAGTATTCACTGCCAGAGGACTTGGTTGCAAACTAATGGGAAAAGCGGGTTTAGAGTTTTTTTGGCTTTTTGAATTATGGAGAGAGATCTTGGATCTGTATATAGTAAACTTGAACATGAGCATATTATGTGACCTAGAAATACACCTAAATTCATTTCTTAGAATAGTGGGATTTGAACTTTTCTATGCACAATCCAGAGTGAGAAATACAATTAATGTGTAATCCAATTCACACATATATGTATGCAACTTGCAACAAAAGTTGCAAGAAACACTACCCTTCCTACATGTGATCACTCTGTCTTTTGTATTTCATGTTTTGAGTGTTTACCATATGCCAGGCACAGTTCTAAGCATTTTTTCTGTATTTCATTTTTTTAAAGTTGTTGGGTTACAACTCAGCAATAAAAAGACCAATAACCCAATTAAAAAATAGTCAAAGAGGCTGGGTGCAGTGGCTCACACCTGTAATCCCAGCACTTTGGGAGGCCGAGGTGGGTGGATCACTTGAGGTCGGGAGTTCAAGACCAGCCTGACCAACATGGAGAAACGATGTCTCCACTAAAAATACAAAATTAGTCGGGCGTGGTGGCGCATGCCTGTAATCCCAGCTACTTGGGAGGCTGAGGCAGGAGAATCACTTTAACCCAGGAAGCAGAGATTGCGGTGAGCCAAGATCATACCGTTGTACTCCAGCCTGGGCAACAAGAGCAAAACTCTGTCTCAAAAAAAAAAAAAAAAAAAAAGGCAAAGAAGGCCGGGCACGGTGGCTCACACCTATAATCCCAGCACTTTGGGAGGCTGAGGCAGGCAGATCACATGAGGTCAGTAGTTCAAGGCCAACTTGGCCAACATGGCAAAACCCCGTCTCTACTAAAAATACAAACATTAGCCAGCTACAAATACTAAACACAAATACAAATACAAAAATGCCAGCTACTCAGGAGGCTGAGGCAGGAGAGTCACTTGAAGCCGAGAGGTAGAGGTTGCAGTGAGTGGAGATCGCACCACTGCACTTCAGCCTAGGTAACAGAGTGAGACTCCATCTCAAAAAAAAAAAAAAATAGCCAAAGGATCTGAATGGATATTTTTCTGAAAAAGTTATACTAATGGTCAATAAGCACATGGAAAGATGTCCAACATCATCAGCCATCAGGGAAATGCAAATCAAAACCACAATAAATACCACTTCACACCCATTACAGTGGCTACAATTTTTAGAAAGACAGACAATAACAAGTGCTCAAGTGTTCACAAGGATATGGAGAATTTTGAACTCTCATACACTCTTGGTGGACATGTAAAATGGTGCAGCTACTTTGAAAAGCAGTTTTGTAGTTCCTCAAAAAGTTAAACATAGAGTTACTATATAATCCAACAATTCTACTGCAAGGCATATACCAAAAGAAATAAAACATACATCCACACAAAAACTTGTACATGAATGTTCATAGCAGCAGTATTCATAATAGCCAAAAAGCAGAAACAACCCAGTTGTCTACCAACTAATGAATGGATAAACAGAATGTGGTACAGTTATACAATGAACTATTATTTGACAACAAAAAGGAAGAGGCCAGATGTGGTGGCTCATGCTTGTAATCTCAATACTTTGAGAGGCTGAGGCAGGAGAATCACTTGAGCCCAGGAGTTTGAGACCAGCCTGGGCAACACAGTGAGATCCCATCTTTACAGGTGTGGTGGTGCGCACCTGTAGTCCCAGCTACTAGAGAGGCTGAAGCAGAAGGATTGCTTGAGCCCAGTAGGTGGAGGCTGCAGTGAACTGAGATCGTGCCACTGCACTCCAGCCAAGGGGCCAGATTTTATCAGAAAATCATAGTGTTGCACAAAAAAGCACATTGTAAGGAGATATTGGGATTTCTGGTGTCATTAATATTCTGGTTCTTAACCTGAGTTGTAATTTCATGAGTGTTCACTTTGCAACCTTTTGTAAAACTGAACACTTTTCTGTATCTTTGTAATTTATAATTAACTTTATTTTAAAAAACAAAAGGAAATGTGCAATATGATATATAGCATCATGCTGTTTATATAAACTTTAGGAGCATGCCAATCAATGGTACTGCATCCATCTGTGTCTGGTCAGGAAAACAGAAGTCATTCTAGCTATTGCAAGCAGAAAAGTATGTAACGAAGGAAGCAAAGGCAAGAAGAACTATTACCCGGACATCAAGAGGCTTCTTCTACCCCTAGACTGAAGCCAGAAGCTCACACTTCCTACTGCTCTGACCCTGACCATGAACGCAGGAGGCTACACTTCTGCTGCTGCTGCTGCTGCTGCTGCAAAAAGGACCACCAATCTGCTTGAGATGGTGCTATGATGAAAAGATAGTTTCTCTCTTTCTCCTGCCTTAACATTTCCCACTAGTGCCTCCTGGAAACTAGCAGGAAAGGGAGTCAGTAGTTTGGAGACTTCTGGCCTCATAGATGCTGCCACAAGCAGGGAAGTCTGGAAATAGAGCTGAGAGCTGACAGGCAGAACCTATATATTATGCGTATAGGAAGGGGTCGCACCAAGGCATACTAGTAATTACAGCCAACTTTGTAATCAATTGATTTATTTAAAAAGTCAAAGCAAGTATAATAATAGTGGTCGCTGAATCTGAGTTTGGGCACTACAGATGTTTATTATTACATGTATTTTTCTGTATCTGCTTTTTTGAGACAGAGTATTGCTCTGTCGCCCAGACTGGAGTGCAGTGGCATGATCTCGGCTCACTGCAACCTCTGCCTTCCAGGTTCAAACAATTCTCTGCCTCAGCCTCCTTAGTAGCTGGTATTACAGGTGCCTGCCACCACACCTGGCTAATTTTTTTGTATTTTTAGTAGAGACAGGGTTTCACCATCTTGGCCAGGCTGGTCTTGATCTCCTGACATCTTGATTCACCCACCTCGGCCTCCTGAAGTGCTGGAATTACAGGCGTGAGCCACCACACCTGGCCCATATCTTTTTAAGTTCTAAAAATCTAATAAATTTTTTTTTTAAAAGGTAAATTCTAAAATGTAATAAAAAAGGAACTTACTGAAAACAGAATAAACCAACTTGCTAATGGTTGTTGTGTTAGGGTGGTAACGCTAGGGAGTTTTTTTTCCTTTCGTTTTAAATTTTCCAAATTTTCTTTGACACCCATATTAAATTCATAGTAAAACTTTGCAATAGGATGCTCTTGCTTTTCGCCTAACTTTACATGAATGCTATAGTTTAGAAAAAATACCTTGTGGCTGGGCACAGTGGCTCATGCCTGTAATCCCAGCACTTTGGGAGGCCGAGGCAGGTGGATCACCTGAGGTTGGGAGTTCAAGACCAGCCTGACCAACATGGAAAAACCCCGTCTCTACTAAAAATACAAAATTAGCCAGGCATGGTGACACATGCCTGTAATCCCAGCTACCTGGGAGGCTGAGGCAGAAGAATCTCTTGAACTGGAGAGGCAGAGGTTGTGGTGAGCAGAGATTGAGCCATTGCACTCCAGCCAGGGCGACAAGAGTGAAACTCTGTCTCAAAAAGTAAAATAAAATAAAATAAAATAAAAGCTTGTCCTGGGAACTGCTGTGAAGGGTTTGATGTTCTCAAATTCCAATCTGATCCCTGAGGTGAGAAGTTTGCCTGTCACAGACTGAGTGTGTTTTTCAGCAAAAGTGGGTTACATTTGGATGCAAAAGAGCTGATATCCTGAAAAGCTTTGAAATTAAAGATACGGCTCTCTTCCTCCAAGGCAGAAGAAAATTACACCCTCCATGTGCGTTCAGCATTTGACTGTTCAGATGCTGTTTGCATCTGTGATCTTTTATCCTCACCAAGAACCAGAGCACAAGACACAGCATTTGGCAAAGTGCTTTGAAGAGACCTAGAAAATGCAGTTTTGTTTTTTGTTTGTTTTGTTTTTTTAGACGGAATCTCACTCTGTCACCCAGGCTGGAGTGCAGTGGCATGATCTTGGCTCACTGCAACCTCCGCCTCCCAAGTTCAAGGAATTCTCCTGCCTCAGCTTCCCAAGAGGCTGGGATTACAGGCATACAACACCACACCCGGCTAATTTTTTGTATTTTTTTGGTAGAGACGGGGTTTCACCATGTTGGCTAGGCTGGTCTCGAACTCCTGACCTAGGTGATCCACCCGCCCTGGCCTCCCAAAGTGCTGGGATTACAGGCGTGAGCCACTGTGCTGGTTTAAGTGCACACTTTTATTAACACAATGCCCATCTTCCAGAGGAGGATACTGAGGCCTGGGAAGGTGCAGTAACACTGCCCATGATCCCATAGAGCCCAACCCAGAACTTGGGCACAATGTATTTTCCTGTATTGGGGGGCTGAGATTGGGTTAAAATTCCCTCTCCAGCCAGGAGCGGTGGCTCATGCCTGTGATCCCAGCACTTTGGAAGGCTGAGGCGGGTGGATCATCTGAGGTCAGGAGTTTGAGACCAGCCTGACCAACATGGTGAAACCATATCTCTATTAAAAAATGCAAAATTAGCCAGGCGTGGTGGCACATCCCTGTAATCCCAGCTAATTGGGAGGCTGAGGAAGGAGAATCGCTTGAACCCGGGAAGCGGAGGTTGCATTGAGCCAAGATTGCGCCATTGCACTCCAGCCTGGGCAAAAAAAGAATCCCTTCTCCATACTCCTGAGGACAAGAAGGTTCTGTTTGTTTTTTCATTTAATTTTTTCCTTTGCAAATAGGGAAATGAATCATGTTCCTATTTAAAATACCTTCATGGTTTCATGACCAGAAAAGTATGGTTTATGAAAATGACCATAAAAAAAAAAAAAAAAAAAAAACCATGACCGATTAGGATGACCATGATAGCTTCTTTTTTGCTCTGTTGCCCAGGCTGGAGTGCAATGGCACCATCTCAGCTCACTGCAACTTCTGCCTCCCAAGTTCAAGTGATTTTCCTGCCTCAACCTCCCAAGTAGCTGGGATTACAGGCACCCATCACCATGCCCAACTAATTTTTGTATTTCTAGTAGAGACGAAGTTTCACTATGTTGGTCGGGCTGGTCTCGAACTCTAGACCTCAGGTGATCCACCCAACTCGGCCTCCCGAAGTGCTAGGGTTACAGGCAAGAGTCACCGTACACAGCCATGATAGCTTCTTGAAGAGTATTCATTAATTATCTGGTTTGAACATAAAATTAGTTATAGGTTTTGACTGGGAGTAAAGAAAAGTTATTGTTTGACTTCATTGTTGAACACCTCCAGGGACAAATGATTCATTAGCATCTCAGCAAGCCTGTCCACTCGTTTCGCCTTATGTCAGCCCAAAATCTGCCTTAGCCCCTCTTCATCCATTGGTTTGAGTTCTACCCTCAAGAGAACCACATAGAGTCAGCCTGATCACTGCCCTTCCGAGTGCTGTTCCTTTGCAAGCCTGAGGTAGCCACACGGTGGTGGCAGCACACCAGTCCTGGCACCTTCCCTCACTCACCATGAGACCTTGACCAAGCAATCCCAACTTCCTTTCTGTCCTTAGAGAGTTGATTATGCGCCTTGAATCTTTACTGAGGTAAATGTTTAGGGCTGTATTAGTTACGGTCCTCCAGAGAAACAGAATCCATATGTATGTATAGATGTATGTGTAGTCATGCGTTGCATTGGTCCCGTTAAGATGATGCCATACTTTTACTGTACCTGTTCTATGTTGAGACATACAAATACTTGGCATTGTGTTACAACAGCCTCCAGTATTCAGCACAGCCACATGCGCTACAAGTTTATAGCCTAGGAGCAAAGGGCATAGCACATAACCTCATATGGTAGGCTCTGCCATCCAGGTTTGGGTAAGTACATGCTATGAGGTTCCCATAGCAACAGAATTGCTGAACAATGTGTGAAGCATTGCATTAAGTCACATGTGACTGTATAAAAAGAAAGAGAGATTGAGATTTAGTAAATGGGTTCACCTGATTATGGAGGCTGAAAAGTCCCAAAATCTGTAGTCAGCAAGCTGGAGACCCAGGAGAGCCAGTCTCAGTGCTCAGACTCCAATCTGAGTGTGAAGGTCTGAGAACCAGGAGAGCCAAGTTCCAGTCTGAAGGCAGGAGAAGACCAAAATCCCAGCTGAAACAGTCAGGCAGGAGGAGTCACTCTTGCTTAGCCTTTCATTCTATCCAAGTATTCAGGTGATTGGATGCAGCCCACCTACATTAGTGAAGGCAATCTGCTTTATGTAGTCTATGGGCTCAGATACTAATCTCATCCAGAAACACCCTCATGGACACATCCAGAATGATGTTTGACCAAATGTCTGTGTACCCGTGGCCCAGTCAAATTGACACATAAAATCGACCATCAGCAGAGCCATCCATTTCCTCTAAGCATTGCTTACTTGACTTCCCACACATTCTGAAACACTGTGTTTTCACTATCATTCAGTTCAAAATATTTTCAAATTTCCCTTGTGACTTTGTTTTTTAATTTTTTATGTATAAGTGGTTTGCTTGATTTTCAAATGTTTTGGGGATTTTGTGAATAGCTTTTTAAAAATTGTGGTAAAACACACATAACACAAAATTTACCATATTAACCATTTATTTTTTTTTAAGAGATGGAGTCTCACTATGTTGCCCAGGCTGAAGTGCAGTAGCTAGTCACAAGTGTGATCACAGTGTACTACATCCCCGAATTCCTGGGCTCAAGAGATCCTCCAGCTTCAGCCTCCTGAATAGCTGGGACTATAGGGGCACACCACCACGCCCAACCCATCTTAATAATTTTTTTTTTTTTTTTTGGAGATGGAGTTTTTGCTCTCGTCACCCAAGCTGGAATGCAATGGTGTGATCTCGGCTCACTGCAACCTCAACCTCCCGGTTTCAAGTGATTCTCCTGCCTCAGCCTCCCGAGTAGCTGGGATTACAGGTGTGTGCCACCACGCTTGGCTAATTTCGTATTTTTGGTAGAGATGGGGTTTCACCATGTTGGTCAGGCTGTTCTGGAACTCCTGACCTCAAGTGATCCACCCACCACAGCCTCCCAAAGAGATGGGATTACATGCATGGGTCACTGTGCCCAGCCTTAACTATTTTTAAGAGTGCAATTCAGTGGCATTAAGCATGTTTACATTGTTATGTAACTATCACCACCATCCATTTCCAGAACTTTTCATCTTCTCAAACTGAAACTCTGTACCCATTAAAACAAACTCCCAACCCCCAGCCTCCCAGCCCTTGGTATTCTTTTTTCTGTCTCTATGAATATGATTACTCTATGTACCTAATGTAAGTGGAATCATCCAGTATTGATACTTTTGTGACTGGCTTATTTCACTTAGCATAATGTTCTTAAGTTTCATCCATGTTGCAGCATGTGACAGAATTTTTTTCCTTTTTAAGGCTAAATAATATCCCATCTTATGGATAGACCACATTTGGTTTATCCATTCATTTGCTGATGGACACTGGGGTTGCTTACACATTTGGCTCTTGTGAATAATACTGCTATGAACATGGGTGTACAAATATCTCTTATTGTTTCCTTTCTTTTGAAGGAAATCTCACCCAGAAGTGAGATTGCTACGGTAATTCTATCTTTAACTTTTTAAGGAACCACTATACCGCTTTCCGCAGCAGCTGCGCCATTTTACATTCCCACCAACAGTGAAAAGGGTTCCAGTTTCTCCTCATCCTCATCATCACTTGTTATTTTCTGTTTGTTCTTTTAAAAAAAAAAGTAGTAGTTGGGCCGGGCGTGGTGGGTCATGCCTGTCATCTCAGCACTTTGGGAGGCCAAGGCAAGTGGATCATTTGAGGTCAGGAGCTAGACCAACGTGGTGAAACCCTGTCTCCACTAAAAATACAAAAAATTAGCTGGGTGGTGGTGTGCACCTGTAATCCAAGCTACTTGAGAGGCTGAGGCAGGAGAATTGCTTGAACCTGGGATGTGAAGGTCACAGTAAGCTGAGATCACGCCACTGCACTCCAGCCTGGGCAACAGAGTGAGACTCTGTCTCAAAAAATAAAAATAAATAAATAAATACAAATTAAAAAATAGTAGTCATCTTAATGGGTGTGAAGGATAGTGTGTATTAGTCAGTGTTCTCTAGAGGGACAGAACTAAAAGGATAGAGAGATATATATAAATGGGAGTTTATTTAGTATTAACTCACACAATCATAAGGTCCCACAATGGGCCATCTGCAAGCCGAGGAGTAAGGAGAGCCAGTCTGAGTCCCAAAACTGAAGAACTTGGAGTCCGATGTTCGAGAGCAGGAAGCATCCAGCACGGGAGAAAGATGTAGGCTGAAAGCCTAGGCCAGTCTAGTCTTTTCACATTTTTTCTGCCTGCTTTATATTCTAGCTGTGCTGGCAACTGATTAGATGGTGTCCACTCAGATTAAGGGTGGGTCTGCCTTTCCCAGCCCCCTGACTCAAATGGTTAATCTCCTTTGGCAACACCCTCACAGACACACCCAGGATACTTTGCATTCTTCAATCAAGTTGACACTCAGTATTAACCATCACAGAGTGTATTTTTTATTATTGTCTAATTTAATGCAATTTTTGAGACTTGTTTCATAATCCAGCATGTGATGATGTGCAGTAAATATTTTATGATCAATTGAAAATAATGTGTATTCTACAACCATTCAGTGTAATATTCTACAAATATCAATTAGGACAAGTTTCTTGATAGCATTTTTAAATATGCTTCCTAGTGTTTCATGTACTTTTTTTTCTCTTGAAGGGAAGTGTTAAAATCTTCAATATTATGAACAACTAACTTTATGCTAACAATTTGGCTACCTAGATGAAATTAACAAATACTTTTAAAAACATAACTTAGGCTGAACACTGGTGGCTCACACCTGTAATCCCAGCACTCTGGGAGGCCAAGGTGGGCAGATCACGAGGTCAGGAGATTGAGACCATCCTGGTTAACACGGTGAAACCCTGTCTCTACTAAAAATACAAAAAAAAAATTATCCGGCCATAGTGGCAGGCGCCTGTAGTCCCAGCTACTCAGGAGGCTGAGATAGAAGAATGGCATGAACCCGGGAGGCAGAGCTTGCAGGGAGCCGAGATTGTGCCACTGCACTCCAGCCTGGGCAACAGAGTGAGACTCCATCTCAAAAAATAAATAAATAAATAAATAACTTAACAAACAGACCCAGAAAGGAATTTATCAATAGTTCTTTATCTGTAAAAAATAAATTAAATTTATAATCAAATATTTTGCCACAAAGAAAACTCCAGGTCAAGATAACATCTCTGGGGAGTTCTATCACACATTTATGGAAGAAATAATACAAATTTACACAATCCTTTTCAGAGCATAGAGAAGGTGGACATGTTCCTCTATTCTTTTTTTTTTTTAAGAGACAGGGTCTCACTATGTTGCCCACCCTGGCCTCTAACTCCTGGGCTCAAGCAACCCTCTTGCCTCAGCCTCCCTAGTAGATGAGACTACAGGCATGTAGTCTCATGCCTGTTTTTCTCATGCCTGGTTTTCTCTACTTTTTAATGGGCCAGCAGAACCCTGATACCAAATGTTGACAAAGACATTACAAGAATGGAAAAATACAAATCAATATCCCTCTTGAACATAACAATGTTTAACAAAATATCAGGAGACAGAATCCAGTAATATAAGAATATAACACACCATGGGCCTGGTGCGGTGGCTCATGCCTGTAATCCCACCACTTTGGGAAGCCAAGGTGGGCGGATCACTTGAGGTCAGGAGTTTGAGACCAGCCTGGCCAACATGGTGAAACCCTATCTCTACTAAAAATACAAAAATTAGCCGAGCATGATGGTGGGCACCTGTAATCCTAGCTACTCGGGAGGCTGAGGCACGAGAATTGCTTGAACCTGACAGGCAGAGGTTGCAGTGAGCCGAGATCACGCTACTGAACTCCAGCCTGAGTGACAGAGTGAGAGTTCGTCTCAAAAAAAAAAGAATATATTATGACCAAGTAGGGCTTATCCCAGGAATGCAAAAATGGTTTACCATTTAAAACATAATCAATATAGCTCGGCATAGTGGCTCACGCCTGTAATCTCAGCATTTTGGAAGGCCAAGGAGGGTGGCTCACCTGAGGTCAGGAGTTTAAGACCAGCCTGAACGATATAGTGAAACACCGTCTCTACCAAAAATACAAGAATTAGCCAGGTTAGGTGCCATGCGCCTGTAGTCCCAGCTACTTGGAAAGCTGAGACAGGAGAATCACTTGAACTTAGGAGGTCGAGGTTGCAGTGAGCTGAGATTGAGCCACTGCCCTTCAGCCTGGGTGATAGAGCAAGACTCCATCTCAAAAAAACAAAAACAAAAACAGAAAACAAACAACAACAAAAAAATCAATATATATCATCACATTAACTAGATAAAAGGAGAAATCATATGACCATTTCATTAAGACAGACAAAACATTTGAGGCCATGAACACCCTCTCATACTAACAACTTTCAAGGAAATGAGAACATCCACAATCTAATAAAGTGCATCCATGAGATATATATAATTAACTACATGCCTATTAGTGAAACATTGAAATCTTTCCCTTGTATCAGCAAGAAAGCAAGGAAATCTAATCTTACTACTACTGTTCAACATTGTACTGAAAGTTTCAGCCAATGCTACAAGGTAAGAAAAAAAAACACAGATTGGAAAGGAAGCAATAAAAATGTTTCTATCTGCCGGCAAGATGATACTATTTTATTTCAAAATTTCATTTTATTTCAAAATAAAGATAGAATTTTATTTCAAAAAAAGACAAAACATACAAGAATTAATAAGTGAACTTAGCAAGGCTGCAGGCTACAAGATCAATATGACAAAAATCATATTTATATACACTAGCAACATGCAACTGGAAAAATATAAGACACCATTCCTAATGGCATAAAAAATATCAGCTTTTAATAAATAAGTGCATAATTTCTATACTGAAAACTATAAAATGATGCTGACAGAAATTAAAGAATATTTAAATAAATGTTCTTTATTTATCTAGATACACTATAGATACACTATATATCTATAGATACACTATGTTCATGAATGGGAGGACTAAATTTTTTTTTTTTTTTTTTTGAGACAGAGTTTCGCTCTTGTTGCCCAGACTGGAGTGCAGTGGCATGATCTCAGCTCACCACAATCTCCACCTCCCAAGTTCAAGTGATTCTCCTGCCTCAGCCTCCTGGACAGCTGGAATTACAGGCATGCACCACCACACCGGGCTAATTTTGTATTTTTTTTTTAGCAGAGACAGGGTTTCTCCATGTTGATCAGGCTAGTCTCGAACTTCCGACCTCAGGTGATCCACCTACCTTGGCCTCCCAAAGTGCTGGGATTACAGGCGTGAACACCACCACACCCGGCCTGCACTAAATATTTTTAAGATGCCCATTTTCCCCAAATTCACCTATAGTTTCAACAGAAATTCAATTTAAAACCCCTGCAGGCTATTTAGCAGAAATTGGCAAGCTGATCCTAAATCTTTGTTTATTTGTTGGAGACAAGGTCTCACTGTTGCTGAGGCTGGAGTGCAGTGGCATGATCATGGCTCACTGCAGCCTTGACCTTCTGGGTTCAAATGATCCTCCCATCTCAGCCTCCCAAGTAGCTGGGACTACAGATGTACACCACTACTGCCTGGCTAATTTTCTTCTATTTTGGGTAGAAACAGGGTTCCACCATGTTGCCCAGGCTGATCTCAACTCCTGGGCTCAAGCAATCCCCCTGCCTTGGCCTCCCAAAGTGCTGGAATTACTGGCATAAACCTCCGTGCCTGGCCCTAAAACTTATTTGAAAATGCAGAGTCTAGAATAGCCAGAACAAACTTGAAAAACAATCAATTTGGAGGACTTACTTTCCTGAGGTCAAGAGTTCGAGACCATCCTGGCCAACATGGTGAAACCCAGTCTCTACCAAATACAAGAAAATTAGCTGGGAGTAATGGGGGGTGCCTGTAATCCCAGCTGATTGGGAGGCTGAGGCATAAGAATCACTTGAACTTGGGAGGCGGAGGTTTCAGTGAGCTGAGATCCCACCATTGCACTCCAGCCTGGGCAACAAGAGCAAAACAGACAAATAGATCTACAGAACAAATTAGAATCAGACAATAGACTCTTACATACAGTCAACTGATTTTTGATAAGGATGACAAGATGATTCAATTGGGAAATAAAGGCTTTTCAATGAGTGGTCCTACAACAACTGGATAACCAAATCCACACATAAAAAATAATTTGAGATACACCATAGCTGAGACCATGAATCTTCCATAAGAAAGCAAGGAAAATACCTTTGTGAGCTTGCAGTAGGCAGAGATTTCTTCTTTTTTTAATTTAATTTTTTCATTTATTTATTTATTTATTTATTTAGAGATGGAGTCTCACTCTGTCACCCAGGCTGGAGTGCAGTGGCACGATCTTGGCTCACTGCAATC
This sequence comes from Rhinopithecus bieti, assembly GCF_001698545.2. NCBI lineage: Eukaryota > Metazoa > Chordata > Mammalia > Primates > Cercopithecidae > Rhinopithecus > Rhinopithecus bieti. The sequence goes on along the minus strand of NW_016837625.1, from coordinate 25,505 downwards.
TCCACCTCTCTGGTTCAAGCAATTCTCCTGCCGCAGCCTCCTGGGTAGCTGCGATTACAGGTGCACGCCACTATGCCCAGCTAATTTTCGTAGTTTTAGTAGGGACAGGGTTTCTGCCATGTTGGCCAGGCTAGACTCAAACCCCTGACCTCAGGGTGGTCCTCCTGCCTCCGCCTCCCAAAGTGTTGGGATTACAGACCTGAGCCACCGTGCCTGGCCTTCTTCTAAGTCACAAAACCATGCAAGAAAACTCGGATAAAATGAAGTTTACCAATATTTAACATTTCTGCTCTTTTGAAAACACTGATAAGAGAATAAAAAGACAGACTGGAGAAAATACTTGCAAATAATACACCTGATAAAGGACTTATATCCAGAATATATAAAGAACTCTCAAAACTCAATTTTAAAAATCGAATTTAAAAATGCACAACACGCCAGGTGCATGGCTAATGCTGTAATCCCAGTACTTTGGGAGGCCAAGGCAGGAGGACTGCTTGAGCCCAGGACTTGGAGGCCAGTCTGGGCATAATGGTGCATGTTTGTATTCCTAGCTACTTCTGAGGCTGAGGCGGGAGGATCACCTGAGCCCAGGAGGTCGAGGTTATAGTAAGCCACGATCACACCACTGCACTCTAGACTGGGTGACATAGAGAGACTCTGTCTCTAAAAAATAAAAATAAAAAAGTGAAAAATGAAAAATGCACAACAGATTTGAGCAGATATTCACTATGAAAATTACATGGGTCACATCCTGACTAACATGGTGAAACCCTGTCTCTACTAAAAATAAAAAAATAAATAAAATTAAAAAATTAGCCAGGCGTGGCGGGAGCCTGTAGTCCCAGCTACTTGGGAGGAGGCTGAGGCAGGAGAATGGCGTGAACCCGGACCCGGGAGGTGGAGCTTGCAGTGAACCGAGATCGCGCCACTGCATTACAGCCTGGGCGACAGAGAGAGAGATTCCCTCTCAAAAAAGAAAGAAAGAAAGAAAATCACATGGGTGACATGAAAAGATACTCAACGTCATTAGTCATCATAGAAATGCAAATTAGGGCCCAGCGTGGGGGCTCACACCTGTAATCCCAGCACTTTAGGAGGCCGAAGCAGGCGGATCAGCTGAGGTCAGGAGTTCGAGACTGGCCTGATCAACATGGTGAAACCCTGTCTCTTCCAAAAATACAAAATTAGCTGGGCATGGTGGCGCATGCCTGTAATCCAGCTACTTGGGAGGCTGAGACAGGAGAATCACTTGAACCCAGGAGGCAGAGGTTGCTGTGAGCCGAGATTGCACCACTGCACTCTGGCCTGGGCAACAAGACTGGATCTCTATCTCCCAAAAAAAAAAAAAAAAAAAGAAGAACAGAAAAGAAATGCAAATTAAACTCACTATGTGCTACTACTACATAGCAATTAAGATGGCTAAAATGGAAAAACGCAGGGCACAGCAGCTTATGCCTGAAATCCTAACACTTTGGGAGGTAGAAGCAGGAGAATTGCTTGAGCCCAGGAGTTCAAGACCAGTCTGGGCAACATGGGGAGACCCCGTCTCTACAAAAAATAAAAAAAAAAATTGGTTGGGCGAGGTGGCTTATGCCTGTAATCCCAGCACTTTGTGAGGCTGAGACGGATGGATCACTTGAGGTCAAGAGTTTGAGACCAGCCTGGCTAACGTGGTGAAACCCCATCTCTACTAAAAAAATACAAAATTAGCCGAGCATGGTGGCACAGGGTAATCCCAGCTACTTGGGAGGCTGAGGCAGGGGAATTGCTTGAACCCGGGAGGTGGAGGTTGCAATGAGCCAAGATCGCACCATTGCACTCCAGCCTGAGCGATAAGAGTGGAATTCCATCTAAAAAAAAATTTAAAAATTAAAAAAAAACTAAAATTAAAATAATTAGCTGGGCAGTGGAGGTGTGGGCCTATGGTCCCAGCTACTTGGGAGGCTGAGGTGGGAGGACTGCTTGAGCCAGGGAGGTTGGGGCTTCAGTGAGCCATGATCAGTCCACTGCACTCCAGCCTGGGTGATAGGGCAAGACCCTGTCACAAAAAAAAAAAAAAAAAAAGTTTAAAAATGAACAGATACCTCATAAAAGATCTACGAATGGCCATTAAGTACATGAAACTCAATCATTAGTCATCAGAGAAATGCAAAGTAATACCACCATGAGACACCATTTCCTACCTATCAGCACCATCTCAAATGAAGAGTGGCATCAAATGCTGCCAAGGTTGTGGAACAACTGGAACTCCCATACACTGCAGGCGTGAGTTTGATCTCGAAGTCCTGACCTCAAATGATCCTCCCACCTCGGCTTCCCAAAGTGCTGGGATTACAGGCGTGAGTCACTGCTCCCGGCCAGCAGGCCTGAGTTTGAATCTGTACAACTGCTTTGGATAACTGGCAATTTCCTAAAAAGTTAAAGAAATTCTATGACTTAAGCAACTCTAGCTACTTACCCACGTAAAATGATACGTTACCAAAAAATATTGAGCACAAACAAATGTTCACTGTAAAGTAGGAGGCAGCCGGGACGGGACTCCAGATTAGATTGAAGACTGGCGGAAACTGGCGAGGGGCGCTTAAAGTCCCTCTCCATAAGACACACCCACCATAAGACACACCGCCATGACAGTTTACCATTGCCGTGGCAACACCCGGAAGTTGTTGCCCCTCGTTGCGGCAACACAGGAAGTTCCCGCCCACTTTCTAGCTAATTCTGAATGACCCGCCTCTTAATTAGCAGGTATTTTAAAGTGGCCCTAAATATGCCTACAAAACTGTTCCTACGCTGCTACCCTCTGCACAGTTACTGTGGGGGTAGTCTTGCTGTGCCAGAGCACAAGACAGCTGTGCCAGACACAGCTCACTGGAGCTGTAACAGTGCCGCCGCCACCTCAGCAAAGCTGTTCTCTTCTACCTCCGGCTGGCTCTTCAAGTCTTCCTGGGCAAGGGAAGAACCTGCCCTGCCTCATTAGGGCAGTTTCATAATAGCCTAACTGGAAGTAACCCAAATCTCTGTCAACAGGAGAATGCGGCCGGGCCTGGAGGCTTACGCCTGTAATCCCAGCACCTTGGGAGGCCGAGGCGGGCGGATCACAAGGTCAGGAGTTCAAGACCAGACTGACCAACATGTCGAAACCCGTCTCTACTAAAGACAAAAATTAGCCGGGCGTGGTGGCGTACCCCTGTAGTTCCAGCTCCTTGGGAGACTGAGGCAGGAGAATTGCTTGAACCCGGAAGGCGGAGGTTGCAGTGAGCCGAGTTGCACCACTGCACTCCAGCCTGGGTAACAGAGCAAGATCCTGCCTCAAAACAACAACAACAACAAACAGGAGAATGGATAAGTTGTGGTATATTAATAAAATGAATACTAGTCAGTCAGCAACCAAAAGGATTATGGAGTATCGGTAGTTACTAATAAACTTGAAGGCATGAACAAATCCCATAGGCGTAATGGTTGTTTTGTTTTTTACAGGCGGTCTTGCTCTGTTGCCCAGGCTGGAGTGTGCAGTGGTGAAATTATAGCTCACTGCAGCCTCAGACTCCTGGGCTTAAGCGATGGTCCCAGGAGCCTCGGCCTCCCAAAGCACTGGGATTACGGGTTCACACCACCATCCCTAGCCACTGTTGAATGAAAAAAGCCAGATGCAAAAAGAATGCAGACTCTAAGATTCCATTATTTTAAGTTCAATAACAGGCAAAACTAGCCGATCACATTAGAAATAAGAGCAGTGGTGGCCTCTAGTGGGGAGGGAAATTCATTGGAAAGAGACAATATCTGCAGCGAAGGAAAGGTTCTATATCTTGATTTGAAGATTGAGGACATAGGTATGTACTTAAAATCTGTGTATTATACCTTCACTAAAATATAATTCTTTTGGATTTGAAAATTTAATAATCAACTAAACACATTTGGACACGGACACACCCATTATGTCCCAATTTATTGACTCATCCTGTGTGTGGCTATAATTGAATCCTCCCAACACCGCCTTAATTGGGTGCTATTACTATTCTGATTGTTTAGATGATAAAACACAAATGCAAAATACCTGAGCTACACTTGCCCAATGTTTGCAGGATGAAGGAGAATAAGGGACTTATTCACCTTCAGGGGTTTGTGCTCCTGATCCCAGTGCTACCTGTTCTGGGCCCTGGGCTGACTGCTGGGAGCCTTCGTAGACCCCACAGGCCAGAGGAGGAGACAGTGTGTGGGGTGGTGGTGACCACAGGGCATGCCTAGTCCCTGGGGATGGATGGGGCAAGGCCTTAACTCCACCTGGGAGGATGGGAGTGGGTATGGGAGAAACTCTGTTATGAGAGTGAGCTCAGGACCACTGGGAGCAGGGGCAGGGGTCACCCTACAACATGGTCTCATAACCAATCAGCTTAGCTTCAAAATGCGTTTTAAAACCTTTTTTCTCCCTTTCTCCAGTCTTAACCTTGAAACATTCAAACTTTGTTTCTCTCCCTTCCCACTAAACACTCCCTGCACTGCACTGGGCTAGTTTATCCAATTATAGGCTTGCTTAGAAATTCCAGGGAATAGGCCAGGTGCAGTGGCTCATGCCTGTAATCCCAGCACTTTGGGAGGTCAAGGCAGGTGGATCACAAGGTCAGGAGTTTGAGACCAGCCTGGCCAATATGGTGAAACCCTGTCTCTATGAAAAATACAAACATTGGCCGGGCGTGGTGGCGTGTGCCTGTAGTCCCAGCTACTCTGGAAGCTGAGGCAGGAGAATTGCTTGAACCCAGGAGGCAGAGGTTGTAGTGAGCTGAGATTGTGCCGTTGACTCCAGCCTGAGCGACAGAGCAAGACTCCATCTAAAAAAAAAAAAAGAAAAGAAAAAGAAAAAAGAGAAATTCCGGGGGCTAATCTTGAAATGAACCAGGGGTGAAGACCCAGTTGCAGAATCCTTTCCATCTAGAGATGGCCTCAAGGCAGTTAATCTACAACCTGGCCAGTGTTGAGATGGCCCCAGCCTGTGCTCCAGGTGGGCAATAACTCAAGATAGTCGTCAGAACCAGACACACAGACTGTATATCCTGCACACTCCTGCATGCTTCTCATATCAAGTTTCCCTTCTTAAATACCGTACCAGGCCGGGCGCGGTGGCTCAAGCCGTAACCCAGCACTTTGGGAGGCCGAGGACGGGTGGATCACGAGGTCAGGAGATTGAGACCATCCTGGCTAACACGGGTGAAAAACCCCGCGCCCTACCTTAAAATCACAAAAAAACTAGCCGGGGCGAGGGGCGGAAGGCCGCCTGTAGTCCCCAGCTACTCGGAAGCTGAGGCAAGGAAGAATGGCGTAAACCCGGCGGCAAGAGCTTGCAGTTGAGCTGAGATCGGGCCCACTGCACCTCCCAGCCTGGGCGACAAGACCGAGACTCCCGTCCAAAAAAAAAAAAAAAAAAAAAAAAAAAACCGTACCAAGCCCAAAATATTAAATGGTCTTTTGCAGGTATGAGCCTGGCCATTTCCCAGATTCTAGCATTTGATTATTAAAACTGTTTTCCTTTCACCACATCTTGCTTCTCGTATCTGGCTTCCATTCGGCAAGCAGACAGGCTTGCATTTGGTGACAGTCTGACCAGGCACCTCACCTGCTTGAACTTTTCGCAACTCCCCATGGCCTTCTGCCACAGTGCCCAGACCTGACTGCACCTTGGATCCACCTGGGGAGCATATTGAAAGTAAAGATTCCAGCTGGGCATGGTGGCTCACGCCTGTAATCCCAGCACTTTGGGAGGCTGAGACGGTTGGATCTCTAGGTCAGGAGTTCAAGACCAGCCTGGCCAATATGGCGAAACCCCTGTCTCTACTAAAACTACAAAAATTAGCTGGGCGCGGTAGCAGACACCTGTAATCCCAGTTAATCGGGAGGCTGAGGCAGGAGAATCACTTGACCCTGGCAGCAGAGGTTGCAGTGAGCTGAGATCGTGCCACTGCACTTCAGCCTGGATGACGGAGTGAGATTCTGTCTCAAAAAAAGAAAAAAAGAAAAAAAAGAAAGTAAAGATTCCCAGATGCCTGTGTGGAGAGTCTCAAAAATGGAAAGCAGAGTCCTCTGAGAGGAATGTGGCAGCCTTTTCTCCTTCCTCACTTTCATTCATCTTCTGGAAAGGGGCACACATGAGCTGCATGGACTTTAGTCACCTTGGTTAATTTCCACCTGCCTCCTAGGGAGGAAGGGGAGGTTGGAGTGTGATGGGGATCAGAGGGTCTACAAGCCCACAGGAGGATTGTACTAACGGTGTCCCATGAAGAGCAGTATTTAAGATTAGATTCAGGCGGGCGCGGTGGCTCACGCCTGGAATCCCAGCACTTTGGGAGGCCGAGGAGGGCAGATCACAAGGTCAGGAGATCGAGACCATCCTGCCTAACATGGTGAAACCCCATCTCTACTAAAAATACAAAAGAATTAGCTGGGTGTGGTGGCGGGTGCCTGTAGTCCCAGCTACTCGGGAGGCTGAGGCAGGAGAATGGTGTGAACCTGGGAAGCGGAGCTTGCAGGGAGCTGAGATCGCACCACTGCACTCCAGCCTGGGTGACAGTGTGAGACTCTGTCTCAAAAATAAAAAAAATTAGATTCTGAGAGAGTCATTCCACCTGTGTCCCACACACCACTTCAGGGGTTGCTCTAATATCTTCCAGGAGTTGGTGAGAGCTTTGCCTGCTTTGTCTCAGTTCAGGAGTCCGTCCATGGGTTGTGGAAAAAAATCCTGGAGCAGGAGCTGGGATACTGATGTATCATTTAACAATTGTTGCATAACAAGCCACCACAAACTTTGTTGCTTTAAGAAAACAGTGACTTATTATTGTTTAGGACTCTATGGATCTGCTGAGTGGTTCTGCTCGGGGCCAGGTTTGGCTGACCCTGGTTGGGCTCCCTACTGCAGTCATCCAAAAGCTCAGCTGGACTGGCAGGTCTAGCACAGCCTCACACACCTCTGCCAGTTGGCTAGCTGATGTCTAGGGTGGTGCCGTGTCTCCCTCCCTCCAGCAGGCTAGCCCAGGCTTGATCCTAGGGTAGTGTATGGCACTCTATTTCCCATGAGAGTAGAAGCACGCAGGGCCTCCCAAAGCCTAGGTTTGTAATGGGTACTGTGATCCAAAAAGTGTCTATGACAGGTCTCCATCAATTTAGAAAGTTTATTTTGCCAAGGTTAAGGACATGCCTGGGACACAGCCTCAGGAGGTCCTGACAATGTGTGCCTAAGGTAGTCAGGGCACAGCTCGGTTTCATACAGTTTAGGGAGGCATGAGACATCAATCAATATATGTAAGATGTACATTGGTTTGGCCCAGAAAGGCGAGACAACTCGAAGCGGGGAAGAGGCTTCCAGATCATAGACAGATAAGAAACAAACAGTTGCATTCTTTCGAGTTTCTGATTAGCTCTTCGCTGAATGCATAATTTACAGGAATAGTCACGTGCCTCAGTCTGGCTTAGTGAACCAACAGGGCGGAGGAAGCAATCAGATATGCATTTGTCTTACATGAGCAGAGGGATGACTTTGAGTATTGCCTGTTCTTCGTCCTCAAGGAATTTCCTTGTGGGTAAATTGTAAGGGTGGTATGTAGCTTTTTAAAATCTTGACTGGGTGCAGTAGCTCATGCCTGTAATCCCACCACTTTGGGAGGCTGAGGCAGGTGGATCACTTGGGGTCAAGAGTTTGAGACCAGCCTCACCAACATGGTGAAACCCTGTCTCTACTAAAAATACAAAAATTAGCTGGGTATGGTGGTGGGTACCTGTAATCCCAACTACTCAGGAGGCTGAGGCAGGAGAATTGCTTGAACCCAGGAGGCAGAGGTTGCCGTGAGCCGAGATCATGCCACTGCACTCCAGCCTGGGTGACAGAGCGAGACTCTGTCTCAAAATAAATAAATAGATAAATAAAATAAAATAAATAAAACATCTGTAGCTGTGTTATTTAGGAATAGAATGGGAGGCAGGTTTGCCCTACGCAGTTCCCAGCTTGACTTTTCCCTCCGGCTTAGTGATTTTCGGGAGATTTATTTTCCTTTCACAGTACAATCTCACTACATCACTTTCTAAAGACCAAAGCAAGGCATGAAGCCACCACAGATGTCACTGCTTGATGGGAGGAGCTGCCATGTCACACTGGGAAAGGCATGGATATTAGGCAAAGGCAAATTAAAACCACAATGAGATACTATCTCACACTCACCAGCACGTATATTATCAAAAACACAGAACCCAACAAGTCTGTTGACGAAGATGTGGAGAAATTGTAACATTTGCACACTATTGGTGTGAATGTAAATGGTGTAGTGCTGTGGAAACAGTATAGCAGTTCTCAAAGAAACCTAGAATTATTGGCTGGGCGCAGTGGCTCACACCTGCAATCCCAGCACTTTGGGAGGCTGAGGTGTGCGGATCATCTGAGGTCAGGAGTTTGAGACCAGCCTCACCAATGTGGTGAAAACTCGTCTCTACTAAAAATACAAAATTAACCGCGCGTGGTGGTGGCATCTGTAATCTCAGCTACTCGGGAGACTGAGGCAGGAGAATCACTTGAATCCAGTAGGCAGAGGTTGCAGTGAGCCGAGATCGTGCCACTGCACTCCAACCTGGGTGACAAGAGTGAAATTTGATCTCGAAAAAAAAAAAAAAATTACCATGCAATTAAGCACTTCAACTTCTGGGTATATACTCAAAAGAATGAAAGCAAAGCCTCAGATATTCGAACCCCCATGTTTATAGCAGCATTATTCATGACAGCCAAGAGGTGTCTGCTGCGTCTATTAACAGATGAATGGATAAACTAAATGTGGTGTATAAATACACTGGAATGTTATTCAGCCTTAGAAAGGAAATTCTGACCCATGCTACCACATGGATTAAACTTAAATACATGGTCAGTGAAATAAACCAATCTTAAAAAGACAAATACTGTATGATTCCACTTTTTTTTTTTCTTTTTGAGATGGACTCTCACTCCATTGCCCAGCCTGGAGTGCAGCAGTGTGATCTCAGCTCACTGCGTCCTCCACCTCCCAGCTTCAAGTGATTCTCCTGCCTCAGCCTCCCAAGTAGCTGGGATTACAGGCGCCCGCCACCACACCCGGCTAATTTTTGTATTTTCAGTGGAGACGGAGTTTCACCATATTGGCCAGGCTGGTCTTGAACTCCTGACCTTGAGATCCACCCACCTTGGCCTCCCAAAGTGCTGGGATTACAGGCATGAACCACTGCACCCAGCCGATTCCACTTTTCTGAGGTCCCTAGAATAGTGGAACTCAGAGACATAAAGTGGAATGGTAGGTTCCAGGGGCTGGAGGAGTGGGGATAGGAGCCAGTGTTTTCGTGGGAACAGTTTCAGTTTGGGAAGATAAAAACGTTCTGAGATGGATGGTGGTGATGATTGCACAACAATGTGAATATACTTCACGCCGCTGAAGTGGACACAAAAATGCCTCAGAGGGGAAAATGGAATGTGTTGGTTAAAGGGTACAAAGTTTCAGTTCAGTTAGATAGGATTAATTTTAAAATGCTTAAGATGGCAAACTAATGTTATGCATATTTTACCAAAATGAAAAGAAAATTTAAAAACAGGCGTGGATATAACTGGTGGAAGATTGGGACCATTTTTGCAAGTGATCCACCACACCTGGATCCTAAACTGTGGGACATTCCCAGTTTGCATTGACCTCTTCGAGTATCAGTGACCTCAACTTTATTTTCATTTACTTATTTATTATAGACAGGGCCTCCTTCTGTCACCCAGGCTAAAGTGCAGTAGCGTGATTATGGCTCACGGTAGTCTTGACCTCCTGGGCTCAAGCGATCCTCCTACCTTGGCCTCCTGAGTAGCTGGGATTATGGCAAGTGTCACCACACCTGGCATCACTTTTTATATTGAGGATGAACTTCATGCTCCTGTCTGGACGTTGAGGCTGGAAAAAAAATTGGAATTAATTATCTAAGATGTGTACCTGGCAAAGTCTACTCTTTTCATTTTATGTGGGAGACAAACCTTATCCCGGGCCGGGCGCGGTGGCTCAAGCCTGTAATCCCAGCACTTTGGGAGGCCAAGACGAGCAGATCATGAGGTCAGGAGATCGAGACCATCCTGGCTAACATGGTGAAACACCGTCTCTACTAAAAAATACAAAAAAAAAAACTAGCCGGGCGAGGTGGCGGGCGCCTGTAGTCCCAGCTACTCGGTAGGCTGAGGCAGGAGAACGGCATAAACCCGGGAGGCAGAGCTTGCAGTGAGCCGAGATCTGGCCACTGCACTCCAACCTGGGCAACAGACCGAGACTCCGTCTCAAAAAAAAAAAAAACAAAAAAACCTTATCCCGATAATCAGGCCCATAGCTTTGCAGTCACAGCCACAGGCTTGGGAGCAAACATGAAAAGGAAAAGAGAAACACCAGGTAGGTGCTGTGTCTAAAGGATTGGGCCTTCACTGAAAAGACAGGAACGACAAAATGAAAGGAAATTTGCTTGTGTTTTATTTAGCAGCTTGGGGGGCCAGTCAAGCTCACCTCCAAGTTTGCAAATTACAACAGGCCTGAGGCTGCACATACTAGACAAGTGTTGTTTCTCTTTCCAAGTTTTGGGACAGCTTAGGGAAATTATTCAGTCTAGCAATTCAAAGGAACTCTTTTTCATTTCTTAAAAGTTTTTTACTAGAGACAGGGTCTCGCTCGGTCACCCAGGCTGAAGGGCAGTGTGGAACTCCCGGGCTCAAATGATCCTCCCACCTCAGCCTCCTGTGTAGCTGGGAGTACAGGTGTGCACCATTAGGCCCAGAGAACTTTTTCTTGTTTTGTTTTATTGTAGAGAAGGGGTCTTGCTATGTTTGCCCAGGCTGGTCTTAAATTCCTGGCTTCAGGCAATCCTCCTGCCTCAGCTTCCCAAAGCGCCAGGATTACAGGAGGGAGCTGTGCTCGGAGCCAGAACTCTTTTTTTTGTTTGTTTGTTGTTTCCACTGCACTTATTACTAATATAAAACAAAAGCAAAAACAAAACAAAACTCATTCTCAGTTCTCCAACAGTTCTCATCCCTCCCTCTTGCCCATTCAACTCCTGACCCATTTCCTCAGGGCCAGTTCGAAACTGAACCTGTTCTCTGCCATTTTCACAGAAAACGATCAGTGCCAGGGATGTAGGGGCAGAGGGTTGGAAGAGGGCGACAGTACTTTCCAGGTTCCACCCAAATATAAGCAAGGTGGAGATTCACAGAATTCAAATGAAGGGACTGGTGGCCTCCCAATGACATAGTCTAACTAAAATGGGCTGGAAAGGATCTAGGTAGGGTAAATCCATCCAAGGCTTTACAAGACATCTCATGGGCCTGTATCAGACCCAGAATGACCAACACCAAGAGAAGAATGGGAAGAATGGGGAGGACCAGGGAGGCAGTCCAACGGAGAGGTCACAATTCCCCAATGTGGGGAGGTGGAAAGTCTAGAGGGCACCAACAGCCTTACTCGTTGTGGCAGAAAAACTTACTCCAGTGTTGGGAAATCACAGACATGCCACAGACACCGAGAAAGGCTGTGAGGGGATGCAGAGTTTCACAAAGCGCAGTGATCACAGGCTGTAGCAGTGGGGATCATGCTACTGACAGAGAAGCTATGAAATCCAAAAGCAGGGAGAGTGGCCTTTTAGGAAGTAACTCTGTATCAGTCACTCAAACTTGACCCCAGGTTAAACCACCTGGCTGAGTTCCATGAGCAGCTGACAACACTGGGGGTAAGTGGTGTCACATGAATAGGACTTAAAACAAGCAGCTAGAAGAAGGGAAGGGTAGGAAGCTGCTCCAGGGCTCTCAGGAATGGAGGGCAATACTGGGAACATGTGGACAGAAACATGTGGACAGAAACATTCCAAAGAGGTTTCCTGTTCAGCAGTCATTTGATGAGGGGAAGATCCAGGAGGCAGCTGAAGGGAGCAAGGATTGGTCCCAAAGGGAAGTCTCTGGAGGCTGCGTCAGAAGAAAGTACGCACACCTTGCCCCAGTGATGCAACACAACTCTGGACCCCACACAGGGGAAGGGGTGGATAGGGTGGGTGTGTCACTGGCTGGGCGTGCTGGAAGAGCCTCACAGTAGCCATCACAGGGCCACAGGGAAATACATGGCCTCTGGTCACAGACAGCTCCTTCCACCCTGGATGGGAGGACACAGTCTCATAGTGGAGGGCTATTGACACCTGGGTGGTAGAAGGCACAGAGGTCCTCATATCGACAGTGGCCCCTTTTGGCAAAATGTCCACAGACTGGGCGGTGGGATTTGTCTTCCATAACCTAGGAGTCATCCTAGTGGGCAGGTATTCTTGATAAGAGACTTGGAGGCTTGGAGGGTTTCTCTGTTCTTAGTGAAGGCTTCGCCTGGGGGGATCCCTATGGCCTGGCCCTGGAAAAGGAGGTTCAGCATTGACTCCCCACCAACCACAACCATATGGGCTAGGTCTGGGGCCAAGGCCTCCTGGCCTTGGGCCTCTAACCTGAGGAGGAGGTGGGAGGGTCAGCAGTGGTGGAATCAGTGATCCCTTTGCTCCTGGAGGACCTCTGTGAGGAGCTGACTTAGGGTCATCAGGTTTTCGACTGACCATGGCGGGAGGCTCAGAAGGCGGGGTGGTCTGATGGGACTCCCATCCTCCTCATCTCCAGTCTCTTCCTACTTGGGCAGTGGTGGCTGCTGCTGTGGTGGGGGCTGCTGCTGATTCTGCTTCTTTTGTTTCGGCATTGTGGCGGCAGCAAAGGTTGCAGGGGCATTTGGCCAGAGGAGCTCTTGATGAAGGAACTGGACCAAGCCTCCAGCAGGGCACAGTTTTGGCTGCAATGACTTATGTCCAGTCCCATGCAAGCTGGGGCTGTGCTAATGCTCTCACTGGTCTGGACCCTTAGGCTGGTCATGGTGCTGCCCCCATTGCTTCTGGCTTTGGTTTATAATCTCATGCTCGGCCATTGCCCCCAGATGGTGCATACCATGTCAGGGTTACTAGTTTGGGCACAGTGTACAGCTCCTCTTTCCACATACATAGAGCTGGCATTGAGCATGAGTCTCTATGTCCCAAGGTGATTTCTCTCTTGGTAGCTCTAGAAGTCCATTCTCACAAACATCCCAATCAGTCAAGACAGGCTTACTATAGTGGAATCTCAAAGGAGAATGGGCTGAGATCTTGATTACTTTGTGTCCAAGAGGTAATTTGACCTCAGTGCAAAACTGCCAACTTTTCCCCAGCCACTGGCTCTGAGTAGCTAGCAGGTCCCATTACAATCTCCTTTTCCCACGGCCATGGGTGCCCCTCCACACTTGCTTTTAATTTACCTTGGAGGAGCCAGTTAATGACTCTTCTCAAAATCACAATTTGCTCTACAGTGACTTTTTTAGTTCACCTAGACAAAGAAGTAAAATGCCACTTGTTTTACTTAAAACCAAACCCTCAATCTCTCTAATTGTATACCTGCAAGACCAAATAAATGATTACCCATCATCACAGCACCCCTCACTGTAAACAATTGAGGTTTGTTCCCCATGCCTTGACCACCACGTGCACACTTATCTTCCCAGAACTGTTCCGGCCTCCCGCCAGAGGGAGTCACCTTAGCAGAGGAGGAAGGTCCCCAGACTTCCCAGCACCGATGTTCTGCAGCGCCCCCTTGCGACAGCAGCGAAGCTGTAGACTTGGAGGGTGGGCCTCTCCACCTGGCCTTAGCAACCTGCACTGGCTGGCCCCTTTGCACTGAGTGAGCCCCCAAGGTCCTAAATCCAGTGTTTTGGAGGAGGAGGCTCAAGGAGATGTAAAGGGACTTCTGCCTTATGTGAAGTTTAGGTGCTAAAGCCTAAACCCAATTTACATTATAGTCAATTTGCCTGTGAAAATTCCTTAAATGGCCTTCAATTAATAGAATTTAGGGCCCTTGGGAATTCAAAAGCTAAAAATAACTTTTTCTTCTTTTCTACTTGGCTATGGTCTAGTTTCCCTGGGGCAGTGAAGACCAAGGTCTAGTCTGAATGGAGGCAACAAGGGGAAGGCTAAGGGGCTCATAATAGTCGTACCTGAGCTGGGCGCGGTGGCTCACACCTGTAATCCCAGCAGTTTAGAAGGTCAAGGAGGGAGGCTCACTTGAGGCCAGGAGTTTCAGAACAGCCTGAATAACATAACAAGACCCGTTTCTATGAAAAATTTAAAAAATTAGCTGGGCATGGTGGTGAGCACTTGTAGTTCTAACTACTTGGGAGGCTGGTGTGGGAGGATCACTTGAGCCCAGGAGATTGAGCCTGCAATGAGCCATGATTGCACCACTACTGCACTCCAGCGTGTGCAACAGAGTGAGACTCTGTCTCAAATGAAAAAAAAAAAAAAAAAAAAAGGCCGGGCGCGGTGACTCATGGCTATAATTCCAGCACTTTGGGAGGCTGGGGCAGGCGGATCACCTGAGTTTGGGAGCTCGAGACCAGCCTGACCAACATGGAGAAACCCCATCTTTACTAAAATTGCAAAATTAGTTGGGCATGGTGGTGCATGCCTGTAATCCCAGCTACACAGGAGGCTGAGGCAGGAGAATTGCTTGAACCTGGGAGGCAGAGATTGCTGTGAGCTGAGATCGCACCATTGTGACAAGAGCAAAACTCTGTCTCAAAAAAAAAAAAAAAAAGTCAACCCCCCCCCCCTCTCAATGTCTGATTTGCTGCAAGTTAAATGATCATATGAGGCCGGGCGCGGTGGCTCAAGCCTGTAATCCCAGCACTTTGGGAGGCCGAGACGGGCGGATCACGAGGTCAGGAGATCGAGACCATCCTGGCTAATACGGTGAAACCCCGTCTCTACTAAAAAATACAAAAAACTAGCCGGGCGACGAGGCGGGCGCCTGTAGTCCCAGCTACACAGGAGGCTGAGGCAGGAGAATTGCTTGAACCTGGGAGGCAGAGATTGCTGTGAGCTGAGATCGCACCATTGTGACAAGAGCAAAACTCTGTCTCAAAAAAAAAAAAAGATCATATGATAATTCCAGAAAGTACCTGGTAATGTGGGACATAGTAGTCATGGATGTGTTATGCCATTTAATCTCATAATAAGGCAGGTAGTATTCTTTCCTGCCTGCTATTTATAAATGTGGAAACTGAAGCTCAGAGAGAGCCTATATTTAGCTTTGAGTTGAGAATGGTCACATAGTGACCTCTTCCCAGTCCTGTTGGTTCATCAGATGCTCTGATCCCCAGGGGCAAACTCAGCTTAGACTCAGGCTGGGGCCCTCCCACCCAAGACATGGCAGAATGCCCTCCGTTTGAGATTCAGACCAAGGGCTCTTGGAGGCTGTTGGAGTGGGATAAGTGCCAATCAGGGGAGGGGAAACAGGGACATGGTTCTGAGGGGTGACCAGGAGCTTTGTTCCTGTAGATATTTAACAAGTTCAAGATGAGGGTGAACAGCACAGAGAGGTTGTCAGGCAGAGGTACTAGGAGGAGGCCACCTGGGAGGCTGGAAGCACAACCTGTTTCTTGGGGATTACAGAGTGTGGCTGACGTGTACAGTGGTGGGGGATGCTCTGGACTAGAGAGCTGGGTTGGGGGGTGCTAACTTATGATGAGCCTCTAGTGCCATCATGAGGGGTGAACTTAGTGAGGAGGGGAGGACACAGGAGACAGCATATCCACTAAAGCCCCACTCAGGTTGCCCAAAAAAGTGTGGCTTTTGGTTCCTAAACATAGGTGGAGACCGCCTGTCATCACAGACAGTAGGTGCTGATTGCGTGAAAATCGTGCATGAATCCCTCGAAAACTTTGGGCTGAGTCCCTGGGTGGCCTTTCTCTCCTAAGCTTTCCCTGCATACTTTAACTCATGCGGTTTTCTCTCTTTGGGGCTAGCCAAGCAGGGAGCATATTGAAGCAATGTGTCCATCAGTGGCAAGTGACAGAAAATCCAGCTCAAACTGGTACAAGGAGAGTTTACTGACTCAGGGAACTGGCTTCAGGCCCAGCTCAAACAAGACTGGGACCCTGTCTTCCTCACATGCCTGTTTCTGACTCACTGTGGTGGCCACGTGTGGATTAAATACCCATTCTTGGAGAACCTCCTGGACTGAGGGGAACAGCTGGTTCCCTGAGGATGGGTGCTGGGCTGGCAATTCCACCGACCCCCACCATTCTAGGGTTCTGGATGATGGGAACCAAATGAAGTCTGCTCATCCCTGACTGCAGAGTATCTCCAAGGACAAAGGCAAGATGAGAAAGATTTCACCTAAGCTGATGACTTTGATCTCCCTACATCAGCCAGGTCTCCTCTCAAATGGGATACTTGCAGGTGGGAACGTGAAAGTCCAGCAGGTCTAAGGGAATCGCGCCAGCTCTTTCTGGCATCAATCCCAGGCATGACTGTTTCCCAAGACTGCACAATTTTTTTTCCTGAAACATCAAATTCCTTATCAGTTCATAGCAGTCCAAATTCAGATTCTTGATGGAATTTCACTTTATGGAAGGATTCTATGAAAAACAGACAGTCTTAGGCTTTTCTTACAAATGTCTTTCTAATTGCACTATTATCTCTATTTCCCATAATATTTGGTAGAATGTGTTGTATAAGTAGGTTCTTAATAAATGTTCAAGTTTATTGCATACTTTGCAGTCTATAAAGGGATTTTAATTATGTCCTTTCACTAATCTTTTTTTTTGAGAGAGGGTTTTGCTCTCTCGCCCAGGCTGGAGTGCAATGGCATGATCACGGCTCACTGCAGCCTTGAACTCCTGGGCTCAAGGGATCCTTCCACCTCGGCCTCCTGAGTATAGCTGGGACTATAGGCCTGTGCCACCATGCCCGGTTAATTTTTGTATTTTTTGGTAGAGACGGGGTATCCCCATGCTGTCCAGGCTGGCCTCAGACTCCTAGGCTCAAGCAATCCTCCTGCTTCTGCCTCCCAAAATGTCGGGATTACAGGTGTGAGCCACTGCTTCCGGTCTCTTTTGCTAGTCTTGAGAGAGAACTAATTAGTCCTGAGAGATGACCAGTCAGTGATTAATACATCCATTTTCTACTCTGGGCAACTGAAGTTCAGAGAGGCGAACTGACTTTCCCAAGATCACACAGTCTGGGTGGCAGGTCTGGGATTCACACTCAGGACTGCCTCACTTTCAAGCTGTGCTGTGTGTGCTTCATCAGGTTGCCTCCACAAAGCAGATGGAACAGAATTTTTCCATGTGGGGTAGGACTGTCAGATAAAATACAAGATGCCTAGTTAAATTTGAATTTCAGATACCAAAAAAAAAAAAATTTGGTATAAGTACATCTCAAATACACTTACTGCATGGGACACACTTATAGTAAAAAAAGGTGTTGCTTACTGAAATCCAAATGTAACTGAGTATCTTGCATTTTTACTTGCTAAACCTAGTAACCCTAATTTAGAGGAGAAACCATAATTTAATGGTCACTGAAGCCCCTAGAATGACAGAGGTTTCACACAGGGAGTTACTGGCAAATCCAGGATTGGACCCAGTCTTCTTGTTCCCCAGTCCTCACCCTCTTGGGGTAGTTGTGAAGCCCTCTGAAGCCCCTGGAGCAGGGGGTGGTGGTAAGAACAGCTGCTTTCTCTCTGCAGAGGCTGTCCGCCTGGCCCATCCCCTCCCCAGCTGTCCCATTGGGCAAAACCAAGAAGTGAATCACTGCATGGAGGAGAGGAGAAGAGCGAGGTCATCGCAATTTAGAGAAGATGGTGTTGATTGAGATTTCCAGACAGGGAGCACGGGCTGCTCAGGAAGCAGCTAATTAAGCAGGAGACTCCAATTAAGAAGCAATTTGGGTGTTTGCAGCAAGCCCCAGCAGCCACCCAAGTGTAGCAGAGAAAACCACAGGCTCGGGTTCTTGCTCCCCACATTAGCTGACTGTGAGATCTCAGGCCAGCTATTGAGCCTCCCTGGACATCTGGTTTTTTGAGTATGAAATGAGGGGTCATGCTGCTTAATACTGAAGGACGCTGCTGACTTCAAAGTGGGCGATTCCAGGGAGCGGGCGGATTCTTTCCCTCCAATGCCGGAGTATTTTCCACTGCGTTCTAGTGTCTTTATCACCCTCTTTGCATTCCACTGAAGGCCAATTATTCTCTCAGTTGTAGTGGATTTGAATTCTAGTCTATAAACTCAGGTGTGCACCTTTCTTTAGCTTTTATATCCTATCTTAATTTCTCTTTCCAGATCCTATTCCTGTAGGGTGGCAACTCAGTATTTCCCCTCTTCCCATTTCTAGGATGCACCTACACTCTCGAGGGATTAAATGTGGTGCTAAGTCATGGGTGGGAGGGGTCAGTAGCCTCCACTGAGGTATCCTCGGTACCATCCGGGCCTCAGGAGTGGTCTTTGCTGGTTGCCATGAAGATCACATTTTTATCCGCCTGGGATGCAGCCTGGCATGGTGGCTCATTCCAGCACTTTGGGAGGCCGAGGTGGGCAGATCACCTGAGGTCAGGAGTTCAAGTCCAGCCTGGCCAACATGACAAAACTCCATCTCTACTAAAAATACAAAAATTAGCGGGGAATGGTGGCACGCCCCTGCAGTCCCAGCTACTTAGGAGGTTGAAGCGGGAGAATCGCTTAAACCCAGGAGGCGGAGGTTGCAGTGAGCCACTGCACTCCAGCCTGGGAAACAGAGCAAGATTCTGTCTCAAAACAAACAAATGAACAAACTTCTTATTTTTATCCATGAGTGCAAATATCAGCCTGCAGCCAACCAGGAAAACACAAAGTTCTCTCACGGAATTTAATACAGGGAATTGGTTGCTCTGGTGGGGGAGGCAGTGGCAGTGAGGTTAGAGGGATTAGTTCAGCAGGAGGCCACTCCCATTCCTAGGAACAAAGATAAGGTTATAGGTGTGACCCGGGAGTTGGGGCACCCAGTAGGAGCTAGAGCCATGGGGAGTGCCTTTCTGGTAGGAGATGATGGGACCACCGAAATTCCCAGGGGGACCAGGCAGAGCTGAAGCCACAGAGGAGAAGGCCTGGAGATGTCAAAGGGCACCCAGGGGAGAAATGCCCTGGCTTATCCTCTCTTCTCACTCTCAAGGGTTCTAGCACCAGTGGCCACTGACTGAATTAGAAGCCAAATGACAAGGGCAGGGCAGAAATGGACCCGAGTGCCTGTGGGCAGTTGACCAGCATGCTATGTATGGGTTTTATAAGTAACAAGGGTCAGTGTTTACTTATAAACCTGGGCTACACTTAGTTTTGTTGGTTAAGATACACATTTCTCATTTCCTTGGAGGCATCCGGGAACTTACTTCTCTTAATTGCAAAGTACTCTACTTGTTGGCTTAACTATTTCCTTATCCTTTGACATTTGGGTCCATTCCAGTTTTGTTGCTTCTGCAAACAAAATAGATAGGAAGACCTTTTATATACAATGATTTAAGCTATCTCTTACATTCTTTCTTTCAGCTCAATTCTCTGAGGATGGGTCCTTACATGTCATCCATTAATTTTTTTTTTTTCTGAGAGAAATAACTTCAGTGTAGTGGAAACGGTTCTGCATTTAGAGTCATACTTGCTATGTGAGAATGCCTGGAAGCTTTATTTTTCTTAGCTTCAAAAAGAGCGTCACTCCTGGCCTATCTTCCCAGCAGCATTTGAGGAGATGGGCCTCATAACTTATGCCAATATGATGCAAACCTGTGTGATGAGGCCGAGCGCGGTGGCTCAAGCCTGTAATCCCAGCACTTTGGGAGGCCGAGACGGGCGGATCACGAGGTCAGGAGATCGAGACCATCCTGGCTAACACGGTGAAACCCCGTCTCTACTAAAATACAAAACTAGCCGGGCGAGGTGGCGGGCGCCTGTAGTCCCAGCTACTCGGGAGGCTGAGGCAGGAGAATGGCGTAAACCCGGGAGGCGGAGCTTGCAGTGAGCTGAGATCTGGCCACTGCACTCCAGCCTGGGCGACAGAGCGAGACTCCGCCTCAAAAAAAAAAAAAAAAACAAAACAAAAACAAACAAACAAAAAAAACCTGTGTGATGAGAGGCTGGTTACATCGAAGATGATAAGGACAATGAATATTGTAGAATGGGGACCAATGGACATGTCCTCTGGTGCTGGGAAGGGGCCCAGAGCCCACTAAAGCTTCATGAGCCCCGTCACCCAATAACCTGAAGAGAATCATGTCTAGGCTTAACCTTGGCTGAATTTGAGTCTCAATGATTTCCCTGCAGCCTACAGACTGCTTGACCATACAGTGTGTATTTAAATAATGACAGCACACGCTAACACAGATGAAAGACCTAAATGTAAGAGCTAAAACTATAAAACCCTTAGAAGAAAACACAGGGGAAAATCTTCATGACGTTGGGTTTGGCAATAATTTCTTGGATAGGATACCAAAAGGACAGACAGCGAAAGCAATAATAGACAGATGGAATCACATCAGACTTAAACACCTCTGCACCTCAAAAGAATCAACAGAGTGAAAAAGTGACCTACAGAATAGGAGAAAATAGTTACAAATCATGTATATGACAAGAGGCCAAAAACCAGAATATATAAAGAACTCCTACAACTTAACAACAATACAATAAAGAATGAATAAGGGACTTGAATAAACATTTCTCCAAAGAAGATATACAAATACCAACAAGCACACGAAAAGGTGCTCGACATCACTAACCAGTAGGGAAGTGCAAATCAAAACCACAATGAAGGCTGGGTGTGGTGGCTCATGATTATAGATCCCAGTACTTTGAGAGGCTGAGGGGGGCAGATCACCTGAGGTCAGGAGTTTGAGATCAGCTGGGCCAACATGGTCAAACCCCGTCTCCATCAAAAAGTACAAAAATTAGCCGGGAATGGTGGCGCATGCCTGTAATCCCAGCTACTGGGGAGGCTGAGGTGGGAGAATTGCTTGAACCTGGGAGGCGGAGGTTGCAGTGAGCCGGGATGGAGACACTGCACTGCACTCCAGCCTGGGTGACAGAGCAAGACCCTGTCTCAAAAATATATTTATAATAATAGCAAATTTAAAAAAAAACCCACAATGAAATATCACTTCTATTAGGAAGTGAAATGTCACACCTATTAGGATAGCCACTATTAAAAAAAAAAAAAAGAAAATAACAGCTGTTGGCAAGGATGTGAAGAAATCAGAACCCTTGTTCTGATGTGGGAGTGTAAAATGGTATAATCACTGTGGAAAACAGTAAGATGGTTCCTCAAAAAATGAAACATAGAATTGCCATATGATCCAGCAATCCCACTTCTGGGTACATGTCCAAAAGAAGTGAAAGTAGAGGCCCAAATGGATATTTGCACACACATGTTCATAGCAGCATTATTCACAACAGCCAAGAGGTGGAAAGAACTTAAATGTCTATTGACAGATGAATGAATAAAGAAAATGTACTCTGTTCATATGATGGAATATTACTAAGCCTTAAAAAGGAAAGGAATTCTGAGCCATGCTACGACATGGATGAACCTTGAGGACATTATACTAAGTGAATAAGCCAGTCACAAAAGGAAAAATACTGTGTGATTCTACTTACATGAGATACCTAGGGCAGTCAATTTCATAGACAGAAAGTGGAATAGGGGGTGCCGGGGCAAAGGGGAGGGGAAAAAGAGAGTTAGTGTATAAGGAAAACAGAGTTTCAGTTTTGCAAGATGAAAAAGTTCCAGAGGGCCGGGCGTGCTGGCTCAAGCCTGTAATCTTAACACTTTGGGAGGCTGAGGCAGGTGGATCACCTGAGGACAGAAGTTCAAGACCATCCTGACCAACATGGTGAAACCCTGTCTCTATTAAAAATACAAAAATTAGCCGGGTGTGGTGGTGGGTGCCTGTAATCCCAGCTACTCAAGAGGCTGAGCCTGGAGAATCGCTTGAATTTGGGAGGTGGAGGTTGCAGTAAGCCAAGTTTATGCCATTAAACTCCAACCTGGGCAACAGAGTGAGACTCCGTCTCAAAAAAAAAAAGTTCTAGAGACCCGTTGCACAATGATATTTAACACTACTGAACTGTATACTTACCTATGGTTAATATGGTAAAGTTCATTTTTGTTGTTGTTGTTGTTGTTGTTGTTGTTGTTGTTGTTGTTTTTGTTGTTGACAGAGTCTCGCTCTGTCGCCCAGGCTGGAGTGCAGTGGCACAATATCGGCTCACTGCAAGCTCTGCCTTCTGGGTTCACGCCATTCCCCTGCCTCAGCCTCCCAAGTAGCTGGGACTACAGGCGCCCGCCACCACGCCAGGCTAATTTTTTGTATTTTTAGTAGAGACAGGGTTTCACTGTGTTAGCCAGGATGATCTCGATCTCCTGACCTCGTGATCCGCCCGCCTCGGCCCCGCAAGGTGCTGGGATTACAGGCGTGAGCCACCGTGCCTGGTGAATTTCCTTCTTTTTTTTGCCCAGGCTGGAGTGCACTGGCGCGATCTCGGCTCACTGTCTCCTGGGTTCAAGCAATTCTCCTGCCTCAGCCTCCTCAGCAGCTGGGATTACAGGTGCCCGCCACCACACCTTGCTAATTTTGTATTTTTAGTAGAGATGAGGTTTCACCATGTTGGCCAGGCTGGTGTTGAACTCCTCACCTCAGGTGATTGGCCAACCTTGGCTTCCCAAAGTGCTGGGATTATAGGCATGAGTCATTGTGCCTGTTTTTTTTTTTTTTTTTTTTTTGAGAAGAGTCTCACTCTTGTCCCCCAGG
Source organism: Rhinopithecus bieti (assembly GCF_001698545.2). Lineage (NCBI taxonomy): Eukaryota > Metazoa > Chordata > Mammalia > Primates > Cercopithecidae > Rhinopithecus > Rhinopithecus bieti. The sequence goes on along the minus strand of NW_016837625.1, from coordinate 2,842 downwards.
CTTGAGTGCAATGGCTCAATCTCGCCTCACTGCAGCCTCTGCCTCCCAGGTTCAAACGATTCTCTTGCTCCTGCCGTGCAAGTAGCTGGGATTAAGGCACCTGCCACCACGCCTGGCTAATTTTTGTATTTTTTAGCAGAGACAGAGTTTCACCATATTGGCCAGGCTGGTCTCGAACTCCTGACCTCAGGTGATCCACCAGCCTTGGCCTCCCAAAGTGCTGGGATTATAGACGGGAACCACCGTGCCCAGCCTGGCTGGTTTTTACTACAGTTAAAACTCAGACACTGGTGGCCAAATCTTGTTAAATTTTTGAATGCTTCCCTTACCCTCCTATGTTGCCAAATTCATTCCTACTTGTCACTGAAGCTGCAATGTCCAGTCCATGGATGGCTTATTTCACACAGCTTCTGGTGTAGGTTCCATCAGCTGGTCAGCTGGGAAAGAGTAACATTAAGGACATTTTTCTTTCTTTCTTTCTTTCTTTCTTTCTTTCTTTCTTTCTTTCTTTCTTTCTTTCTTTCTTTCTTTCTTTCTTTCTTTCTTTCTTTTTTTGATGGAGTCTTGCTCTGTCACCCAGGCTGGAGTGCAGTGGCACAATCTCAGTTCACTGCAACCTCCACCTCTCGGGTTTAAATGATTCTCCTTCCTCAGCCTCCCCAGTAGCTGGGATTACAGGTGTCTGCCACCACGCCTGGCTAATTTTTGTATTTTAGTAGAGATGGGGGTTTCACCATGTTGCTCAGGCTGGTCACGAACTCCTGACCTCAAGTGGTCCACCTGCCTCAGGCTCCCAAAGTGCTGGGATTACAGGTGTGCGCCACTGCGCCTGGCCGAAGCCCATTTCTTGAGGTTTCAGCACAGGGGTTTGTTTTCTTCATGCAACTGCAGGTGGGCAGCTGTGGGTCAGCTTTTCCTGTCTTAGAATGTTGCTTTCCTTAGTGTCTGCAGACTTCTGCTTAGGCCTTTTTGGGCAAAACTGTGGGCAGTTGAGGCTGGGAACATGAGGCTGTCCCCTAGGCAAGTCTCAGTGCCGGCCTGAACAAAGGTAGGGTGCCATCAGCAAGGGGCAGGGAGAAGGGATGTCGGGCAGACCACTGCCGGGTCTGCCTCTGGGGACCAGAGGTATCTCAGAGAAATAAGAGAAGAAGAAAGTCATCACGTTTCAGTCCCTTACTAGTGGGAAACAACTATTTTTGATTATAGAAATGGATTTGCAAGGTTCAGCCACATTTGCCCAAGACAACTTGTTACTCTTTTTAGACCAGGCTGGAGGGAGATGTGAGTTAATTCACTTATAAACATTTATTGAGGATTAACTATTCTCAAGCCCAAAGTCTTTTTTTTTTTCTTTTCTTTTTGAGACAGAGTCTCACTTTGTTGCCCAGGCTGGAGTGCAGTGGCATGATCTCAGCTCGCTGCAACCTCCACCTCCCGGGTTCAAGCAATTCTCCTGCCTCAGCCTCCTGAGTAGCTGGGATTATAAACATGTGCCATCACGCCTGGCTAATTTTTTTATTTTTAGTGGAGATGGGGTTTCATCACATTGGCCAGGCTGGTCTCGAATTCCCAACCTCAAGTGATCCACCCTCCTCAGCCTCCCAAAGTGCTGGGATTATAGGCGTGAGCCACCGCACCCGGCCATCTTTAAGGTCTTGAGCTAAGTCTGGACCCATAGGCAGGTTGGATCTGGATCCTGGGCTCTGAAAGGTCACACTTAGTGGTGGAGACAGACATAAGAACAAATAATGAAGATGAAGCTCATGCAGGCTGTGTTCAACCAGGCACGAGTGTTTAGTGGATGCAGATTGGTGCCAGGCACTGTGCTGGGTACATGCAGTGAACAGAGGTGTCACCTCTGCCCCCTTCGAGCTTTCAACCTAGTGGAGGAAGTGAGCTAACAGGTGAGTAAATAAATATGCCTGTGTATGGGTAGGTAATGTTACGAAGTTTGGTGACTGTTCTGAAGGGCATGAACAGGATGCAGCAATGGAGAACACCAGGCATGGAGAGGTCCTGCTTACATTTGGTGGCCAGGGAATAACTGGTCACGTAGCACAGTTATTGGCATGCAGTCCCCACCCTTCAGCATTCACTGTTGGTGGCTTCTGACTGCATGTCCCTGTGACTCAGCCTGTGGGCTTCCTCTGGCTTCAGGGGCATGCTTGGCCAGTGTGAGGCAAATCAGAATTGTGGGGGTTTAACACCCCTGGCAGTAGCCCTCAGCCAATGACGGACAGAAGTTAAGAGGATGAATATTCCAGCCACTGGAGCCCTGCATGCCCACAGCTGTCCTCTACTTGTTGACATCCCTTGTACTGGCTCCCTTCTGTCCCTTTCTCACCCCCTCACACTTGCTCATCAGTACGTCTGGAATCACCTTCCAAATCAACTCTTTGCATCAAATCTGTGTCTCAGGGCCTCATTGTTGCGGAGCTCACACTAAGACAGAGGTGGCATTTACCCCAAGGCCTGAAGGGTAAGAAGGAGCCGGTTAGCCACGGTGTTGCAGGGACAGCTGTGGTGGCTGGAAGAGCATATGTGAAGACCCATTTGAATCTACCATTTCCCAGAAACTGAGAAAGCGATTAAAACCTCCCCCAAAAAGTTCCAGGCCCACATAGTTTTGTGGAGAATTATTTCTAACTTCAAAGAGCAAAAAATGCAGATGTTATTTAAGCTTTTCCAGAACATTAAATGATTTAATTTATTTTTATAAATCCAATATTAACACTGATACCAAAATTCTACCAACATAGGATACAAATTAAAAGTGGAGACCTATCTCATACATATGGCCAAAATCCAAAATAAAATACCGGCAAATGGAATTCAGTAGTTT
>NW_016837624.1:0-773 GCF_001698545.2 Rhinopithecus bieti | reverse complement strand
AGCCTTTGTATGCCTTAGGAAATGTCTATTCAGGTTCTTTGCTTATTTTTTTAATAAGCATTTTTTTTTCTTATTTTTGAGTAGGTTGAGTTACTTATATATTATTATATGAGCCCCTTATCTGATGTACGGTTTGAAAATGTCATCCCATTTGTGGGTTCTCTTCATTCTGTTATTGCTTTTTTCCTGTGGAAAAGCTTTTTAGTTTTATGCAATCTCATTTGTGTGTTTTTGCTTTTGTTGCCTGTGCTTTCAGAATAATCTATAGGAAATCATAGCTCAGGCCAATGTCAGGCAGTCTTCTTCTCTATCTCCTTGTAGTAGTTTTACATTTAAGTTTTTAATTTTGATTTGATGCTTGTATAAAGAGAAAAATAAAAGTCAAATTTTATTCTTCTGTATGTGGATAGTCAGTTTTCTCTATACCATTTATTGAAAATAATTTTCTTTCTTCTTTGTGTATTTTTAGTTATTTTATCAAAAAATCGATTGACCACAGACATGCGGATTTATTTATAGGTTCTATATCCCTTTTCACTGTTCTACGTGTCTCTTTTTATGCCACTGCTATGCTGTTTCAATTACTCCAGTTTGGTCATATAGTTTGTAATTGAGTCGTCTGATGCCTCCAGCTTTGTTCTTTTTGTTCAAGATTGCTTTGGTTAGTTGGGGTCTTTTGTGGTTCCATACAAATTTCAAGAGTAATTTTTCTATTTCTGTGAACAATGACATTGGAATTTCATAGCGGTTACATTTAATCTGTAGATTGCTTT
>NW_016837623.1:0-3436 GCF_001698545.2 Rhinopithecus bieti | reverse complement strand
AGATGCCTGACATGGCTCTCTGAGCCACAATCCCAGAGGACAGTGGTCAGGGGAAAGCAGTGGCCTTCTGTCCATCAAGTGTGTCCCTGCACCCCAGCTTACCTGGTCCCTGCGCTGACACCACATCCATGGCACCTGGCGGCAGCTTCGGTGAGAGAGGTCACAAAAGGTATCCAGATTGCCCTGAAAAGCAACGTGGCCACGAGGAAGCCATGCAGGCTGGACACTACCTCCAGAAGGCATCAGGACTCCCCAGCCACCCACGGCTCTGTCCCCAGGAACACACCTAGACAAAGCTTTCATCTCCCCCTGGGGGAGGGGCCTGGCAGCCTTGTGTATTGGGGACGTGGTCACTGTGGCCACAGAGAGTTTTGGAATCTAGAACAAAACAGCATTTTGCTGAAGGAAGAGAAAACGACAGGGGCAGATTCAGACAAAAAGTTCAAAGACAGGAGGAGCCTGTGGTTCCGAGCAGAGGTCCTGAAGGGGAGCATGAGTTGGGTATGGGGCCTGGGCAGGAGCTCATGGAAGGGAGGAGTCTTGCTGCTGGGAGCACACAAGGGGAAGGCAGGTGAGAGGACCATGCCCTGTTCAGGGAGTAGGTACCTGACACCAGGTAAGAGAGGAAGAGGAAGACAGAGAAAAAACAGGCCAGAAAACAGCCCAGGACCCATAGTGAGCAGCCCCTTGGCCACTTGGCACTGCAGTCAGGCCTTTCTGGGCCCTGGTGGGGATGGGATGAGGGCCGTGTGTTGCAAGGCACTGGCAGGCCGCTGGCAGGTGATTTCCTCTCCCTGGAGGTTGTGTTTCGGCTTCTCTGTGCCCCACACTCCGGGGAGAGACAGGTCTGGCTTCCCCAGATGCCCACTGAGGCTGCAGAGGAGCCTGACACTCCCAGAAGGAAGCAAGAGATCTGACCACAGACAGAGCCAGGACCAAGGTGGAGAGGGGCAGAACCAGGCAGGAACTCTGGGGTCCTTCTTCCTCAACACCAGCCACCCAGGTGCCCTCTCTACCCCTGTGCAGGGCCCCTGCTGCTGCCTGGCTGGGTTCCCCTCAGCAAGATGGGCCCTGTACCTGCCCATGAAGGAGGTTTCCTCAGGGAGAGTGGCTGTTGTGTTGGCTCCGGGGCTCGAGCTCCTGCACAGGTGTCTTGTGAGGGCGCTTTCGGGTCTCCACCTCCTCCCCTCCCTGCAGTGCCTGTCAGCCCATCTCAGCAGGCGACAAGCCCACTCAGGGACAGCTTTTCCTCACTGCCTGAAGATCCTACTGCCCGGGCTGGCAGGTGCCCCGGCATCCTTGGAGTGTTCATGGTGGTGAGAACATGTGTCAGGACTGGTCATTTCTATTTTTTTTTCTGATCTACATGACCTTTTGTGACTCAGGTTCCTTGACCCATGCACCTGCAGGCAGGTGGTCTAAAGCCAAGGCCACTGCTAGAGCTAAGGCACCCCTGTGGGAACCAGGGACTGGTCAGACATCAAAAGCTGCCACTGTATAGAAACATGGATCCTTCTAGAGAGGGAGTTCAATGTGCCGGGACAGACCTGGTGGTGCAGGGGACAGGAGCCTTCATATATGCCTGCCACTGGGGTGCGAGGGTGAGGTGGGGCTCTGGTTTCTCTCAGCATCAAGTGACCAAAGTCCCGCCCCCACAGAGCCTGCCTTCCTCCAGGGCCCAGGCTTCTGCAGTGGGACCCAGCTGCCCCCTCCTCCTGCAGTCCCAGCCTGGGGTCACAGCCCCTCTCCACTGTGCCCTTCTCACCTCTATCCCTCTCATCCCGCACACTCCTTGGCATGCACAGCAACAAACAATCACAGTGGGGCAGGTGTTTACAGGAGCCGGGGGTGGAGGTGGGGGCGGAGGTGGTGGAGGCAGAGGCAGTGGTGGCGATGGTGGTGGTGGAGGTCGTGGTTTCTCCTGCTCTGGCTCCTAAAAAAAGAAAAACTGTCTGCTGACAGTGCTGGCGGGGCACAGTGCTGGCCACTCCCAGATGTGTGTCTGGGGAATGAAAGGACCAGAGAGAAACCCACACCACAGGGGAGGGTCCTTTACATGAGAAACACGCAAACTCCTCCTAGTTGGCAGACAATGCTCTTCTTGTAAATGCCAATGACTTCGACTCCATCCCCTTGGTTCCCCTGTGGCCGCCCTTGTTGAAAGAGGACTGCTCTGGAGGCTGTGCAATGGTCCCAGCATTTGCAGGTGACTGTCCGCATCCACCTGGTTGCAGATGCAGCCTCCCCGAGCCCACTCTGCAGCACCGCAGAGGCCACCCTTGGCCAGGGAGGCCTGTTCCCACCCCATCCCAGGCCCAGGGCCTCCTGCCTCAATTACTTATCACTGCCCATGGCTCCTGGGGTGGATCCCTGACCCAGGTGAGCCACAACCTGCTCCCAGACTCATGGCCCCTATGCTCACTGGGCTGGTGTCCCTCCCAGCTCAGTGCCCACCAGGACTCCCCCATCCCTCAGCCCTGCAGTCCCGAGAGGCTAACTCCAGGCAGCCCCTTGTCCCTGCCAGGAGACATGGATCCAGAGAGGCCAAACGGAGCCAGAGCCGCCTCTGGAGCCTGGGGACAGGGCCAGGTCCCTGAAACGTGGGGCTTCTTTTCCAGAGTGCCTCCGTCCTTAGCATCTTACAAAAGGTCCTTGGGGCATTGACAGAAGAGACCCATTCATTCAGGACAGATCATCACAGTTGCTGAAACTGGCCACCCCAGGCTGTGAACTGGTGACAAGGCTTATGTTAAGGGGTGTAGGGAGCAGGAAGGGTGTGCTGGGGACATCACTGTGAGTTCCCCATCTTCTCAGGCTCCATTCTGCCCCTCTGTCACCTTCTTCTCTGCCCAGGCAGGTGGAGGTCATGGGGCGCAGGCTTCATGGCACTCTTGGTGAAGGTCAGTGGGCTCCTTGGGATGTGACAATATTGGGACCAGAACTGCGACTTACCTTTTCTGGCTTCTGCACAGGTGGTGGCTCCTTGACAGTCTAGAATGTTCAAAAGAGACAAACGCAAGCTGGATGGGGGTGGGCAGGCTCTGCCTTGGCCCTACACATAGCTGGAACCCTGGTCTGGAGCACCAGGAGAGAGCACTGCCTTTGGGGTGTCACTCTGGCCACCCTGAGCCTGTGAAGTTGTACCCGGCAGGCTCCTCCTCCCGGGCCTCAGCTTCCAATCTTACCCAAGGGGAACCCCTGTACCGCCACTGTGGGGTTCCTAGGGGTCAGCCAGGCCAGGAACCAGGTCCCTAGAGAGGCCCAGCCCCTACAAGTGTCCTTCTCTGCCCACAGCCACATGGAGAAGACAGCGCCCGCCCCACTTCCCTTCCTCAGGGAGAGCCTGTCTGTCCCCACGAGCCCTCCCTGACCTCCCAGCCTCATGGCTGAGTTCCTGGCTTCCTCCCCTTGTGGCTCCCTATGCAGACATGAGCCC
>NW_016837622.1:0-1328 GCF_001698545.2 Rhinopithecus bieti | reverse complement strand
ATTTCTGGGCTGGGCGCGGTGTCTCACGCCTGTGATCCCAGCACTTTGGGAGGCCAGAGGTGGGGGGATCATGAGGTCAGGAGATGGAGACCACTCTGGCTAACACAGTGAAACCCTGTGTCTACTAAAAATACAAAAAATTAGCCAGGCATGGTGGTGGGCACCTGTAGTCCCAGCTACTCAGGAAGCTGAGGCAGAAGAATGGTGTGAACCTGGGAGGCGGAGCTTGCATTGAGCTGAGATCAAAGCCACTGCACTCCAGCCTGGGCGACGGAGGGAGACTCCATCTCAAAAAAAAAAAGAAAGAAAAAAGAAAAAGAAAAAACAAAAAGATTTCTGTAAAACTGAAGAGCATCCAAAGAAGCCTGCTTTCCACTTGCCTTCTGGCCATCTTTCCTTTCTGCGGGGGTCCAAGAGTTTGGAGGCGTTGGATCTGGCATCAGAGTGGTCACCTTCCCCTCTGATGGGGAAGCCCAGTGGCCTTAGGAATAAATGAAGTCGGTACTGAGGAAAGGAAAACTCAGAGAACCGAGGAAGCACCGACTTTACACGCCTGTGGACTGCAGGAACTCTTTATGGCAGGAGCTGGTCTTTTTTTTCTTTTGTTTTCTTTTTTTCCTTTAAGTTCTGGGATACATGTGCTGAACATGCAGGTTTGTTATATAGGTATACATGTGCCATGGTGGTTTGCTGTACCTGTCAACCCATCATCTAGGTTTTAGCCCCACAGGCATTAGGTATTTGTCTTAATGCTCTCTTTCCCCCTTTTTCCTACCCCCTGACAGGCCCTGGTGTGTGATGTTCCCAGGAGTGGGAGTCTCTAAGGGGTAAAAGGAGAGAGAAAACAGACTGGACTAGCACTCTGCTGAGTTCCGCAGTGCACTGGGTACCTAACATCGTGCTGTTTGCTATTATCTCCCTGCTCATGCCCCTGGGTTCACGTCCTAGAACAGAGCCCTGGGGAACCCAGGAGCTGTGGAAAGCCAGCTCTCCTTTGTGGCCCAGGAAGCACAGAAATTCAGCCAGCCAAGAGACAAAGAAAGAGAAGTAAAGCCAGCACATGGAGATAAGAAAGTGAACATAACTTCAGAGCAGTATCGCCAGGCCCAGTGAGGCATGCTTGGATCTTGACACAAAAATCCCTCTTCGACTTGATCTGGCTCTAGTACGAATCTTTCACTTTAGCCCAAAGTGCCTCCTTGAACTCTCAAATGTATTTTGAGCTGAGCGCGATGGTGATTTGGGGTCAATCATGATCTTCCCCAGGAGGGATTTTCTCTCTCAGAGCTTAGACCTTGCGCATGGCCCCTGTGACCCACCTCCTGGAA
>NW_016837621.1:0-4211 GCF_001698545.2 Rhinopithecus bieti | reverse complement strand
CCTTAATATTATTCCGTGTTGCAGTAGCAGTAGTTGCAGCAGACACTACTTCTGGTTCATGGTCATTGCCAAACACAAGCTTCTGGAAACTGTGTGAAAAATGAAGGGGAAAGTGCTTTTCTGCAAAGGGGTTTTTTGAACATCTTGTTTTTTTCTGGAATATCTGTTGTGGTATAAAACATTTTCATATTTAGGGGTTTGTAACGTGCTTTATACTGGTTAGCTTTGAAACCCCATGTTTTTGCATGTCATGGGGCTGCTTTATCCTGGTATTCTAAGATATAGCTGGTTTTCAAAACTATTGGTTATTTCACTTTAAAAACCAAAGCAGCTTACAGTATGAGTGATTCCTGTAAGAATTTAATTGTAAAATTGATTTGTGTTCAACAAACTTACTGGTATGACTAGTTAGATCAGTGGACGAAAAGATAAGAACATGTCAAGTCTCTGGGCCAGGAAGGACGTGATACACAGTAATTTCTTAACAAAAGATTAGATTTAGTACATAACTGTTTAAAACTTCTGTATTTTCTATTATAGCCATTCCACAGTGCCCACGGGGGTGGGCTGCAGGACTGCCTATGTACACCAAGGTCTGTGGGCGCTCAGGTCCCTGTTATAAAATGGCATCGTGTTTGCATATGACATACGCACACACTCCTGCAGACTTTCAGTCATGTCAGGGTTGCTCGTAACACCTATACCATGGACATGCCATGCGAGTAGTTAAACTATATTGTTTAATGAATAATAAAGTCAATGTTTAGTACAAACACCTTAAAGTATTCTTGATCTATGGTTGGTTGAATCCACAGGCCTGGAACCCCAGGAGAAAGTACAAACTCCAGAAGCAAAACGAACAAAGAACTTGAGGTCAGCAGTGACGAGTGGGATCACATGAATCTCGTGTGTTTTGCTGTCTGTGTCACTACAGAGTGTAAATGGGAACCATTGTTAGCTTAAGGTAAAATAGGTAACAGGAAACACTATGGAATGGGCACGAAGGCGCGCCCCTCATTACCCCGTGTTACAGCCAAGTGTCTGCCTCCTGTTCTGTGGGGAGACTAGACGTTGATGATTTCTGGACGTGTGAAGGGAAATGCCCTCCAAGAAGCGTGGCTTTGGCCGGAGCACGTCAGATGAGAGTTAGCGTGGCATGGAGTTGCCACAGTGCCCCTCATGCCTGCTGCTTCTCTCCTCTCCTCACCCCTGGCCCTGGCTCTTACCAAGGGAGGAAAGTTTAGCTCCAGCCGAACCCCACACAGGGCTGTGGGTCTCGAGGGCGGGTGCTGCCTTCTGAACAGGCTGCGGCAGAGGAGGGTCTGGCCGTACTTGAACTGTGAGAGGAGATGCTCTCAGAGATCCAGCATCCTGCAATCCTAGGTGCTGAAGGTTCCTTCTCCACCATCCTGCGGGGAGAGGGGTCTGTTCCTGCTTCCCCTCAACCCGAGCTGACTTCTTGTCTGTTCTGTACACCTAGCTCTTAAGAGCAGTTATTGTTAAAAATAATCATCTAGCAGACAAACACCATAAGGGGACAGCCTGGGAGGGTAGATGGGGCTGGAAGGTGGTTTCGTGAATAACAGGGTTCAGTTTCCTGTTTTGGTGTCATTTGACCCAAGGCCCCCAGATAATTGAAATACTGTCAGCAAAACACCCATGTTGTATCTGAGTTTTTTTTTTTTTTTTTTAAAAGGAATGGGTACAAACTTCTAACAGGGACCTGACAGAAGGATTTCTTCTCTGCAAAGTGAAGGTCGGGGCTGGTTGGCATTTGCTATCTGACTAGCAGGGAACCCAGGCTGCTTCCCTCCTGCTGCCCGACTCCTGACCCTCCAGCTCCTGCCCCTGTTCCCACCAGCAGGAAGGAAAGCAGGAAGGTGCCTTTTCCCCTTTAAGGGGATGAGCTGAGAGTTGCATCTGCCATTTCGCTGGTCCCTGGGGTGATTCTCCAGCGTGGATGGGAGTTGGGTTTGGTGGCCTGAGCCCCGTGAAGCTGGGGTTGCTGTTCCATGAGCAGCAGGAAGCGTGGACTCTGGGAAGTGGGGTCAGAGGGTAGCCTTTGCTGCATCCACAGGAGGGGGCCCCTTGTCCCAGTTGACATCATCACTGCAGAAGGGGGTGTGGGCTTCATGGTCCATTGATAAATAGAACGTTACTTTTTTTGTTGTTAAAGCACATCAAACCCTAATTCCTTCGGCCTTTACTAAAGTGACATTTTGTAATTCCACATGATTTCGTGGTTATACCCGCAGGAGAGAATGCTTCCTGTAAACCAGAAGCATCTCAGAATAGTTCTCGGCCGTTCAGAAGGTTCATTTTCCCAAGGTTAAAGACACAGCCTCAGGAGGGGTTGAGGACTCACCGTGACAGCCTCAGGAGGGGTTGAGGACACACCCAGGACACAGCCTCAGGAGGGGTTGAGGACTCACCTGGGACACTCTCAGGGAGGCGTTGAGGACACACCCGGGACACTCTCAGGGAGGCGTTGAGGACACACCCAGGACACAGCCTTAGGAGGGGTTGAGGACACACCCGGGACACAGCCTCAGGAGGGGTTGAGGACCCACCGTGACAGTCTCAGGACCTGGACATGTGCCCAAGGTGTTTAGGGCACACCTTGGTCTTACACATTTTAGGGAGATGTGAGACGTCAATATATGTGAGATGTACGTTGGTTTGGTCCAGGAAGGAGGGATGACTCAAAGCGGGGAGGGGTTTCCAGGTCACAGGTAGATCAGAGACAGATGCGTTTCTGGTGAGGGTTTCCAGAGAAAGCAGTAAGATCCGCATCTATCTCCGTGTGCAGATGGTGACTTTGAGTTCTGTCCCCTGTCCCTGAGGAATTTCCTTGTGGACCGACGGTTGTGAGGGAGGTATGTGGCTTTTTTTTTTTCCTCTGGTCTCTGTTAGGAGCATGGGAGGCAGGTTTGCCCTAAGCGGTTTCGTGGCTTTTTTTTTCTCTAGTCTCTGTTAGGAGCATGGGAGGCAGGTTTGCCCTAAGCTGTTTCCCACATTGACTTCCCTTTAGCTTCGTGATTTTTGGGGTCCTGAGATGTATTTTCACTTCACACTTCTGAACACACTGTCACTCTAAACAGTGTTGTAGGAGGCCGTCTGATTTAGAAGAATAAACTATTTGGAAGGACTTGAGCACCTTCTTGAGAGAACCAAGCCTTTGTTTAGTTTGCCCCGAGGCTGTTACGCTGCCCAGGGCTGTGCAGCCTTAGAAAGCTGTGCCCCTCTGAGCGCCTTGCTGTGGAATCTGGTGACTTTGAAGTGAATCCAGCAGCTACGTGTTTTGGAAAGCAGATTGCCTCTTAAAGTGTTGGTGATTATGATTCTAACACCGGAATTTCAATGTGTTTTTTCTACCCTTCTTACTTTGTCTCCTCATACCCTTTGATGCTGCTGCATTTGCCCTTAGGCTTCATTGAGGGAGGGTCAGTTCTGACCCTTTCTTTAGATATTGACTTAGGACAGAATCGAGATTCAGAAAAACCCTTGGGCTGTAAGAGTGCTGATTATCCATGTAAGTGGAGTTCATGTGTCAAACTGGGTAATAGTTTAAGAAATATCAATTCTAGGCTGGGCATAGTGGCTCACGCCTGTCATCCCAGCACCTTGGGAGGCTGAGGTGGGCAGATTCAGTTTTGAGCCCAGGAGTTTGAGACCAGCCTGGGCAACATAGCGAGACCCTGACTCTACAAAAAATGAAATAGTGGTGGTGATGTGCACCTGTGGTCTCAGCTACTCGGGAAGCTGAGGTTGGAGGATCACCCAAGCCTGGCAGGTTGAGGCTGCAGTGAACCATGATAGCACCACTGTACTTATGGTGCACTGTGCCTGAGTGACAGAACAAGAGCCACCACACACACACACACAGTATCAATTCATGCAGTGGCCAGTTCTGCTGGGACCACCTGTTAAGGCTACTCTGGGCCTCACGGTTTGAGAAGGGTCTGTCCAGGGGCGAGAGGGAGTGGCTTGAGGGCCTAGAAGCCAGTTCCTGTGGTTCAGGGTGACTGCGGGTGTGGAGCTGGGGACAGGGCTGTCCACAGCACGAGTGGGTAAACGGATGGGCTTCTAGGATGAGCCCCTGTGGCTTTGCCTGGTTTACATCTGTCCAGTACAAATCCTCTAGAAGCTTCTGCCGGGGCTGATGGACTGGCCTGGGGACAGAGGGTGCCCTCAGAGCCTCATGGTGCTCT
>NW_016837620.1:0-201 GCF_001698545.2 Rhinopithecus bieti | reverse complement strand
AATTGGATACTTCTTAGCGCAATGAAGCTTACGGTGACAAAGGAATTATACACAGATGAAAACTAGAAAGAAGCTTTCTTAGAAAATTCTTGGTGATATGTGAATTCATCTCACAGAGTTACACTTATGTTTCGTGGAGCAGTCCATTAACACTGTCTTTGAGGAATCTGAGAAGGGCTTCTTTGGATTACATTGAGGCCA
>NW_016837619.1:0-2810 GCF_001698545.2 Rhinopithecus bieti | reverse complement strand
CCTGATTATAAAAGCAATACAATATGTTTAGATATTTTAGAAAGTCCTCAAGTCGTGAGACTAAAGAAAATGAAGTCCTAGTAACCACTGTTTACGGGCTGGCCTGTAGAAAGTTTTGTCACCTCTATCCCTGCTGTATCCAAGCCCAGAAAGGACTGAGGTATTTTTATTTCAAGCGTGTACAGGCTTGTAAGCTGTGGTGTATTGGGTGAGCCGAGGGCTCCATGCTTGTGACCCACTCGGCCCCTCTCTCTTCTCTCTGCAGAAAACCGCCTGATTCCCACTGAGTTACGCCGAGATGCTCTGGCCTTACAGGGCTCCCTGGAGTTTGATGATGCAGGAGGTGAAGGTAACTATACAAGGTAGCCCTCCCCAACACTGAGCTGGCTGGTCTCCCATCGCTCCTCAGACACACTGGGCACTGTCCCATCAGAGGAAACTGCTCCTGGAACTGTCTCCTATGCCCTTGTCACTGCACAGATGGCATCGCACGGCTCTCCCTGAGTGTGCCCTGTCCCACTTACATGGCACACATGGGCCACTGACTCCGCGCCTTGCTTGTTAATTCCTTCCCCCACCGGAGTGCCTGCCGGGGCAAGATGGTGTCCCTCACACATCATTGGTGCCCATACGTTTAATTCACTGCATTATTCAAGAAACAAGAAAGGAATTCCAAACATAGATATTTGTTTTGAGGGAAAGGAGTTTGTCACTGTTGGCCTTAGCAGAGTATGGACTTCGTTGTGTAATACAGTAGCTGCTAGCCTCATGTGATTAATATAGCTTAAGTGAACTACAATTAAACAAAAGATTCTGTTCCTCCGCCACATTTGTGCTCGGCAGCCAGAGTAGTTGGAGGCCGTGCTCTTGCCCGTTGTGCATGTGGAGTATTCCTGTTCTTGAAGGCTTTAGCAGACAGCGCCATCCTGGCGGTCTTGGCTGCCCCCAAGTTAGCATTTCATTCCCAAGATTGTCATGTTCTTGCCCCTCGTGCCCCTGACAGGTGTGACCAGCCACGTGGATGATGAATACCGATGGGCAGGAGTCGAGGATCCCAAGGTTATGATCACTACCTCCCGAGACCCCAGTTCCCGCCTCAAGATGTTTGCAAAGGTACTGGTGAGCAGGGAGTGACGGGGAGACGCCCAGGACACACAGCCCCAGTCCTGACTGCACACTGCTATCCACGCCCAGGAGCTGAAGCTGGTGTTCCCAGGCGCCCAGCGAATGAACCGAGGTCGACATGAAGTGGGGGCACTGGTGCGAGCCTGCAAAGCCAACGGCGTCACCGATCTGCTGGTTGTTCATGAGCATCGGGGCACACCTGGTGAGGCCGGAGGGAGAGTCGGGGTGGGAGCCGTCTGAGGGCAGACGGGGTCTCTGACAGCCACCTTTCCCCACCAGTGGGGCTCATCGTCAGCCACCTGCCCTTTGGCCCTACTGCCTACTTCACGCTGTGCAACGTGGTCATGCGGCATGACATCCCAGACCTGGGCACCATGTCGGAGGCCAAGCCCCACCTCATCACACATGGCTTCTCTTTCTGCCTGGGCAAGCAGGTGAGTCTGGGGGCCTTCAGGCTGGGGCTGCGGGCCAGGCCAGGCATTTGCCACTCTCTTTCCCTGTGCCCCAGGTCTCTGACATCCTCCGATACCTATTTCCCGTGCCCAAAGATGACAGCCACCGGGTCATCACCTTCGCAAACCAGGACGACTACATATCATTCCGGTGGGTCCACAGGCCATGCCCCGGGAGAGCGTCCCCACCCTGTGTACCTCGTGCTGCTTGCCTTTGACCCACAGCTGTTCCCTCCCAGGCACCACGTGTACAAGAAGATAGACCACCGCAACGTGGAGCTCACTGAGGTCGGGCCCCGCTTTGAGCTGAAGCGTGAGTTTGAGGCTGAATCCCATGTCTGGGGTCGGGAGGTGAGGCTGGCTGTGCCAGGGCTGATCGCCATCCCTGCCTGCAGTGTACCTGATCCGCCTGGGCACGCTGGAGCAGGAGGCGACAGCAGACGTGGAGTGGCGCTGGCACCCTTACACCAATACCGCACGCAAGAGGGTCTTCCTGAGTGCCGAATGAGCCCACTCACCACTCAGTCAGGACCTGGACTTGGAACTCAGGATGGGGCTGTCACAGACCGGCCTGCCGAGCTGGGATGTGGAACTGTGGTGGGTGGAGAGGTCTGAATAAACCATCTGTGTCACGGCCCTGCCTGCCTCTGAGTGGTCAGGCCAGGTCTGCAGGGCAAAGTCCATCGGGGTCCCTTTGGGTGGGGACCTGACGGCTGTGGGACGTGCTTGGGCCTGGAGTCAGTGTGGGGGTTAACATGGTCAGATATTTGATGCTGACATCCCCTCTAGAGTCAGGGTCCTTTGAGCTCTTCAGCAGGTAGATGTCGGTAGCAGGGCCAGGCCGTGTCATGGGCAGCCCACCAACTTAACTCACTGAGTGGGAGCTGCCAGTGCAGAGGCGACAGGCCACACCAAGTGCTCAGCGGCTGATTCCACGTGTGAGTGGCATCATGTGGTGTTTGTCCTGTGTCTGGCTTATTTCTATTAACATAATGTCCTCTGGGTTCCTCCATGTTATTGCAAATGATAGGATTTTTTTGTAAAAAATATATATGCCACATTTTCTTACCAATCCATCCGCCAACAGACACTTAGACATTTTCATAGTTTGGCAGTTGTGGAAATGCTGCAGTAATCATGGGAGTACAGCTGTCTTTTCAAGATAATGATTTCATCTCCTTTTTTACGTATACCCAGAAGTGGGATTGCTGCATCAAATGCTGGTTATTTTAA
>NW_016837618.1:0-1330 GCF_001698545.2 Rhinopithecus bieti | reverse complement strand
ACTGTCCAACATGCCCCAGTGAGATGAACCCGGTACCTCAGTTGGATATACAGAAATCACCCATCTTCTGTGTTGCTCACGCTGGCAGCTGGAGGCTGGAGCTGTTTCTATTCGGCCATCGTGGCACCAACTTTACTTGATATGATTTCTAAATTTAAATACCTTTGAGACAAATGTGAATTATGAAGAGATTTAAAATGTCAGTGAAAAATGGAATTAAAAATAAAAATATAAATATCAACTTTATTTCTCAATATAATCTCTACTGAGGTCAAGACACTGTATTAAGGGATGATCCCAACCATTCAGTCCATTGCTAAAGAACTGAGGGTCATGGGAATTTAGCCATGTCAATGCAGTCTTCTACTATTAACTAAAGAAAAATGGGTGCCCTTTACAGTTATTTTAAGATTAGAAAAAATAAGGTCAGAAGAAACCAAATCAGGACTGTAATGTTGATTCCTAATAATTTCCCATGAAAACTCTTGCAAAATTACTGGTGTTTGATGAGAGGAAGGAACAGAAGTGTTGTTGTGGTGCAGAGGGACTCTCTAGTGAAGCTTTACAGGGCACTTTTCTGCAAAAGTATTTGCTAATTTTCTCTAAGAACTCTCCTACTAAGCAGATATTATGGTGCTTTGATCCTACAGAACGTCAACAAGCAGAATGCCTTGAGCATCCCCAAAACCTCCATGGCTTTTGCTTTTGAGAAGTTTCCTTTTGCTTTGACTGGGCCACTTCTACCTCTTGGTAGTCATTGCTTTAATTGTGCTTTGCCTTCAGGAGCCTATTGATAAAGCCAGTTTCACTCCCTGTTATAATTCTTCAAAATAATGCTTCAGGATCATGATTCTGCTTGTTCAAAATAGTCACTAATAGCTCTGCTTTTGTCCACAGCTGATCTAGGCACAAGGGTATTCGGGACTCATCAAATGTAAAGTTTCTCAACTTTCACGTTATAGTCAGTATTGCGTAAGCTGAACCAATTGATATGTCTGTGGTGTTGGCTATAATATCTCTTGTTAATTGTCAGTCCTCTTCAATTAGGGCATAGAAACAATTTTTTTTCTCTCAAAAATTGGAATGGATGCCCCTCCTCTGTGGGCTTCATCTTCAACATTGTCTTATCTCTTCTTAGAATAAGGTATCCGTTTGTAAATGACTGATCCTTCAGGTCAGTTTTCCCATAGACTTTTCATAAAGAATAATTTATTTCACCGTTTTTGGTACCCCAGCTTCACCATAAATTTGATGTTTGTTCTTGTTTCAGGTTTGGCAGAATTCAAGTTTGGCAGAATTCATGTGGCTCTTTTCAGACTGATGTTTTAAA
>NW_016837617.1:0-1321 GCF_001698545.2 Rhinopithecus bieti | reverse complement strand
TGAAGCCAATAGGGAAAACTGAATATCCCTTTTCAAAACTAGAAAGAAGTTATCTGTGAAACAACTTTGAGATGTATGCATTCATCTCACAGAGTTAAACTTTTGCTTTGATTCAGCAGGTTGGAAACAGTCTTTTCATATAATCGGCAAATGGATATAAGAAAGCCCATTGAGGCCTATAAGGAAAAATCCAATACTGTCTAATAAAAGAATAATCTATCTGTGAAACTCATTTGCAAAGTGCGCATTCATCTCACAGAGTTATTTTATTTTATTTCATTTTGATTCAGCAAGTTGGAAACAGTCTTTTGTAAATCTGGCAAACGGACATTTTGCAGGCCAGTGAAGCCATTTGTGAAAATCCAAATATACCCTGATAAAAACTAGAAGAAAGCTATCTGAGAAACTGGTTTGTGATGTGTGCATTCATCTCACCGAGTTAAATTTTTTTTATAGATTTAGCAGTTTGGAAACAGTCTCTTTGTAGAATCGAAGAAGGAACATTTGGGAGCTCAGTGAAGCCTGTAGTGAAAAATTGAATATCCCCTGAGAAAAACCTGAAAGCAGCTATTATGAAATCGCTTTGATTTGTGTGCATTCATCTCACAGAGTTAAACTTTCATGTTGATTCAGCAGGTTAGAAGCAGTGTTTTGTAGATTTTGAGAAGAGAGTTTTGAAAGCCCTGTGAAGCTTATAGTTAAAAACAAAATATCCCATGATAAAAATTAGTAAGAAACTATCTGTCAAACAGCTTCATGATGTGTGCATTCATCTCACAAAGTTAAAACTTTCTTTTGATTAAATAGGTTGTAAACAGTCTTTTTGTGGAATCTGCAAAGGGACATCTGAAAGCCCTTTGAGGCCTATATGGAAAAAAGAAATATTTCTCGAAAAAGCTACAAAGAAGCTATCTGTGAATCCACTTTGTAACGTGTGCATTCACCTCACACATTTAAAGCTTTTTTTCCATTCAGCAAATTGGAAACAGTCTTTTTGTAGAATCGGTGATGGACACTTTTGAACCCAGCGTAGCCTATAATGAAAAACCAAATATCCCCAGATAAAATTAGAAAGAAGCTATCTGTGAAACACTGAATGAGCAAAACTGGAAGTATCCCCTTGAAAACTGGCACAAGACAGGGATGTCCTCTCTCACCACTCCTATTCAACATAATGTTGGAAGTTCTGGCTAGGGCAATCAGGCAAGAGAAAGAAATCAAGGGTATTCAGTTAGGAAAAGAAGAAGTCAGATTGTCCCTGTTTGCAAATGACATGATTGTACATTTGGAAAACCCCATTGTCTCAGCCCAAAATCTCCTT
>NW_016837616.1:0-880 GCF_001698545.2 Rhinopithecus bieti | reverse complement strand
CCTGAGAAAGGACATTTGAGAATGCTCTTAAGAATATGCTGAGAAAGAAATATCCTTCGATAAAAACCAGAAGGAATCTTTCTGTGAAACTACTCTGTGTCATGTGAATTCCACTAGCACAGTTAAGCTTCTGTTTTCCTTGAGCTGTATTCAAACACTGTTTAGTTTAGTCAGCTAAGGGATACTCAGGAGGGCTTTGTGGCTTATGGTGAAAATGGAAATATCTTCAGATGGAAACTGGGGAGAAGATTTCCGAGGAGATGCTTTATGACCTGTGCATTCCACTCACAGTGTTATACTTTTCTTCTCATAGAGGATTGGGGAATCCCCTTTGGAGAAAAGGGAATGGACATTTGAGAATATATGGACGGCTATGGTGGATGAGGAAATATCCACACACAAAAACTGGAGAGAAATTTTCTGTGAAACTGCTTTGTGATAGATATGTTTATCCATCTCACATAGACAAAACTTTCCTTATATTACACAGCTGAAAACTCTGTCATGGACATATCGCAGAAGGGACATTCGGGAGCACCTTCAGGACTATGGTGAAAAAGAAAATATGTTCAGATAAAAACTGGAAAGAAGCTTTCTCTGAATCTGCTTTTTGCTACGTTTATTCATCTCACATAGATAAAGTTTCTTTACATTACGCAGCTTGGAAACTCCGTCATGGATGGAACCGCGAAGGGATATTCGGGATCACATTCGGGCCTAAGGTGTAAAAGGAAATATCGTCAGATAAAAACTGCAGACAAGCTTTCTGAGAAAATGCTTGGTGGTGTGTGCATTCCACTCAGGGAGTTATACCTTTCTTCTCATAAGGCACTGTTTGAACACTGTTCTTGTAAAACTAAAAAAGTGATATTCGGAGCAC
>NW_016837615.1:0-774 GCF_001698545.2 Rhinopithecus bieti | reverse complement strand
CTTTACAGATAAGCAAATGCTTAGAGATTTTGTCACCACCTGGCTTGCCCTACAGAGATCCTGAAGGAAGCACTAAACATGGAAAGGAAAACCGATACCAGCCATTGCAAAAACAGGCCAAAATGTAAAGACCATCGATGCTAGGAAGAAACTGCATCAACTAACGAGCAAAATAACCAGCTAATATCAAAATGACAGGATCAAGTTCACACATAACAATATTAACCTTAAATGTAAATGGACTAAATTTCCAATTAAAAGACACAGACTGGCAAATTGGATAAGGAGTCAAGATCCATCACATTATTGTATTCAGTAGACCCATCTCACATGCAGAGACACACATAGGCTCAAAATAAAGGGATGGAAGAAGATCTACCAAGCGAATGGAGAACAAAAAAAAAATGGAGGTTGCAAACATAGTCTCTGATAAAACAGACTTTAAAACATCAAAGATCAAAAGAGACAAAGAAGGCCATTACATAATGGTAAAGGGATCAATTCAACAGGAAGAGCTAACTATCCTAAATATGTATGCACCCAATACAGGAGCACCCAGATTCATAAAGCAAGTCCTTAGAGACTTACAAAGAGACTTAGACTCCCATACAAAATAATGGGAGACTTCAACACCCCACTGTCAACATTAGACAGATCAACAAGACAGTAAGTTAACAAGGATATCCAGAAATTGAACTCAACTCTGCATCAAGTGAGCTAAATAGACATCTGCAGGACTCTCCACCCCAAATCAACAGAATATACATTCTTCTC
>NW_016837614.1:0-774 GCF_001698545.2 Rhinopithecus bieti | reverse complement strand
ATATATGCTGTTGATTTGGGGTGGAGAGTTCTGTAGATGTCGATTAAGTCCACTTGGTGTAGAGCTGAGTACAAGTCCTGAATATCCTTGTTAATTTTCTGTCTTGTTGATCTGTCTAATGTTGACAGTGGGATGTTAAAGTCTCCTATTATTATTGCGTGGGAGTCTAAGTCTCTTTGTAGGTCTCTAAGGACTTGCTTTATGAATCTGGGTGCTCCTGTATTGGGTGCATATATATTTAGGATAGTTAGCTCTTCTTGTTGAATTGATCCCTTTACCATTATGTAATGTCCTTCTTTGTCTATTTTGATCCTTACTGGTTAAAGTCTGTTTTATCAGAGGATAGGATTGAAACCCCTGCTTTTTTCATTTTCCATTTGCTTGGTAGATCTTCCTCCATCCCATTATTTTGAGCATATGTGTGTCTCTAAGTCAAGGACCAGATAGATTCATTGCTGAATTCTACCAGAGGTACAAAGAGGAGCTGGTACCATTCCTTCTGAAACTATTCCAATCAATAGAAAAAGAGGAAATCCTCCCTAACTCATTTTATGAGGTCAGCATCATCCTGATACCAAAGCCTGGCAGAGACACAACAACAAAAAAGAGATTTTTAGACCACTATCCCTGTTGAATATGGATACAAAAATCCTCAGTAAAATACTGGTTAACTGAATTCAGCAGCACATCAAAAAGCTTATCTACCACGATCAAGTTGGCTTCGTCCCTGGGATGCAAGCCTGGTTCAACATATACAAATCAATAAATGTAATC
>NW_016837613.1:0-1583 GCF_001698545.2 Rhinopithecus bieti | reverse complement strand
TTACCTCTTTTCTCATAAGACAGTGTTTGAACACTGTTCCTGTAAAACCGAAAAAGTGATATTTTGGAGCTCATTGAAGACTATGGTGAAAAGTGAACTCTCCTCAAATAAAAACGAGAAAGAAACTGTACAAGAAACTGCTCTCTGATATATGCATTCACTTCACAGTGTTAAAGCTTGCTCTACATTGCCCAGTTTGGAAACTCTGTCTTTGAGGAATCTGCAAAGGGATATTTAGTGGCACCCGGAGACCTGTGGTGTGCAAGGAATGTCTTTCGTTAAAAAATAGGGAGAAGTTTCTGAGCAACTGCTTTATGACTTGTGTATTCATCTGTTAGAGTTAAATCGTTATTGGGATTGAGTAGTTTGAAATCACTCTTTCTGTGGAATCTCAGGAAGGACATTTGGGAACGCTCTTGAGAATATGGAGAAAGAACTATCCTCAGATAATAACCAGAAGGAAGCTTTCTGTGAAACTGCTTTGTGTGGTTTGAATTCCTCTCTCTCAGTTAAGCTTCTCTTTTCATTGAGCAGTTTTCTAACACTGTGTTTCTTTAGCGTGTCAAGGGATATTCAGGAACACTTTGAGGCTTACAGTGAAAAAGGAAATATGTTCAGATAGAAACAGGAGAGAAGCTTTCTGAGGAGATGCTTTGTGACGTGTGCATTCAACTCAGTTTATATCTCTGTTCTCATACGGCATCGGGGAAGCCCTTTTGGAGAAATAGGTACCAAGCTATATTCAGGAGGATATTGACACCTATGGTGAAAAGGGAAATAGCCTCAGACAAAAAGAGAAAAAAAGCTTTCTGTGAAACTGCTCTATGCTATGTGTATTCATCTCACATAGATAAAGCTTCCTTTACACTACACAGCATGGAAACTCTGTCATGGACGGATCCGCGAAGGGACATTCAGGAGCACATTCAGGACTAGGATAAAAAAGGAAATATCATCAGATAAAAACGGCAAGGAAACTTTCCGTGAACATGCTTTTTGCTATGTGTATTGATCTCACAAACATAAAGTTTTTTATGTTAAGCAACTTGGAAACTAAGTCATGGACTGATCCACGAAGGGACATTTGGGAGCACATTCAGGACTCTGGTGAAAAAGGAAATATCTTCAGATAAAAACTGGAAATAGGAGATATCTTCGGATAAATACTGGACAGAAGCTTTCCTAGAAACTGCTTAGTGATGTGTGCATTCCACTCAGGGAGTTATACCTCTTTCCTTAAAAGGCAGTGTTTGAATACTGTTCCTGTAAAACTGAAAAAGTAATATTTCAGAGTGCATGGAAGACTGTGGTGAAAAGTGAAATATCCTGAAGTAAAACCCAGAGAGAAGCGTTCCAGGAAACTGCTGTCTGACATGTGCATTCATTTCAGAAAGTTGAAACGTACGCTACATTTCCCAGTTTGGAAAGTCTGTCTTTGAGGATTCTGTGAAGGGATATTAAGTGGTGACCGGAGGCCTGTGGCAAGCAAGGAAATGTCTTCCGTTGAAAACTGGAGAGTTGCTTTCTGAGCAACTACTTTGTGATGTGTGTATTCATCTCATAAAGTTAAATCATTCTTTGGA
>NW_016837612.1:0-773 GCF_001698545.2 Rhinopithecus bieti | reverse complement strand
TATTTATTAATATTAATAATTAATAGGCTTGTTCCTGATATCCACCAGGGAGAGGATGATACTACTTTAAAGATCACAAAAGGTGTGCGCGCTCCCAGTGATATTGTTTCAATTTCCATGTGGGAGAGCAGGATATGACACCCAATATCGCAGGGAGTAGAAACACTCCTGCGATACTGTTCTTCATATTCAGGGAGGAAGAGGATGAGATGACTCCCAATACACACGGGTGTACACCCTCTGAGGGTGTACACACTGGGGGCGTACACCCATCTGTGAAAGAGTTCATAATTACCAAAGGGGGAGATGATATTACTCACAATATCAGAAACAGGCTGGATCGCGGGGAATATACACCATGGAATACTATACAGCCATAAAAAAGGATGACCTTGTGTCCTTTGTAGGGACATGGATGCAGCTGGAAACCATCATTCTCAGCAAACTATCGGAAGAACAGAAAACCAAACACCACATATTCTCACTCATAGGTGGGAATTGAAAAATGAGATCTCTTGGACTGGGGATGGGGAACATCACACTCTGGGGCCTATTATGGGGAGTGGGGAGGGATGGCATTGGGAGTTATACCTGATGTAAATGACGAGTTGATGTTTGCTGACGAGTTGATGGGTGCAGCACACTAACATGTCACTAATATACATACGTAACAAACCTGCCCATTGTGCACATGTACCCTAGAAGTTATAGTATAATAATAAAAAAAAATTAAAAAATGAAAAAAATAAGAAATAAAAGAAAACAATCATTCC
>NW_016837611.1:0-4031 GCF_001698545.2 Rhinopithecus bieti | reverse complement strand
GGAATTACAGGCGTGAGCCACCGCGCCCGGCGATTTTCTTTTCTTTCTTTCTTTCTTTCTTTCTTTCTTTTTTTTTTTGAGACGGAGTCTCGCTCTGTCGCCCAGGTTGGAGTGCAGTGGCCGGATCTTGGCTCACTGCAAGTTCCGCCTCCCGGGGTTACGCCATTCTCCTGCCTCAGCCTCCCGAGTAGCTGGGACTACAGGTGCCCGATACCTCGCCCAGCTAGTTTTTTTGTATTTTTTTAGTAGAGACGGGGTTTCACCGTGTTAGCCAGGATGGTCTCGAACTCCTGACCTCAGGTGATCCATCTGCCTCGGCCTCCCAAAGTGCTGGGATTACAGGCTTGAGCCACCGCGCCCGGCCGATTTTCTTTTCTTTAAGACCAATCTGAAAGTGCGGAACTCTGTGCACCTGAAATGATTACATTTTGATATTGACATGAAAAAATTGGGTCCTACTTTGCCCCAGTTTCTCAACCCAAAGAAGACATTCCAAAAGTTTCCTATGGGGCCTAGGAAGTTTGGCCTTCACAGGATAGTGGCAGCAGTGTTAACTTTGTCCTATGACCAAAAGGTGTCAAGGCTGTTACTAAACTGTCTGTGACAGTATGGGAAACCCTGACAGCACTGGAGAATTCCTCATGGTCCTTCCAGACCATGGTCACAGTGAGAACCAGATTCTGTTGCCCTGGCCCCACGGGGAAATCCCCAAGATAGCTGCTGATAGTTAAGGAAACAGTGTCCTGCCTAGGCTGGGTTAGAGAGATTGGGTCAGACAGGCTGCACTTCCTCAGTGAGTGTGCATATGCCCGTTCGCACTGCCTATCGTTTCCTCACCCAATGTGAGAGCAGGGGGCTCAGCTGGGCTGAGTGGAGAATTCGTGGGACCTTTCCATGGTCAAGACCCAAAACTTCTATTGTATAGCATCCCTGGAACAGAGAACAGGAGGCAGTCAAGGCCCCAGCTTCAACCTTTTGACAGTAAACCAGAAAAGACCAAGTAGTGAGGCTTCCACTGTCTCACACAAGCCAAGACCAGGTCTTAGACTATCCAGTGTTCCTTTCTCTCTTTCATGGTGCTGAATTTGGGGAATGAGCACTCCATTGTCATAGGAGGGGCAGATGGGGGTGGAAGAGTGAGAAGGGTGAAGGTAGGACATAGACATTCCCACTAAGCCAGAGACCCCTGAACTGCCATAGCCATGACATGCACAGGTTGTCCTCAAATCCTAGGGCCATGGACAGGTCTTGGGTGTCTTTCGAATTTTAAGTTGGTTGGCATCTGTCTAGTTTAAAACCCGATTTAGCTTCAGTTCAACCAGGGAGTATGATTCTTTGGGGAGAGGGCGCTGACCTAGAAATCTACATGCTCAGTGGTCTGCCCAGCCACTAATGGCTCTGACACACTGGAAAGGCACTCACCCTCTGAGAGTTTCAGACTATATCTTTGAAAATAAAATTCAGTGGATGAGGTACTGGGTGGAAAGGTATTGTCCTCAACAGCTCTAAGTTGCTACTTCTAACTCACAGAGTACATATCACAAAGGATCCCACCATCCATTGTCGGTCTGAGGAGGGAATGGGACTTTGGCAGACCATGAATCCTATATTAGTTTCTAGAGGGACTATAACAAAACACCACAGACTTGGGGGTTTAAACCGAGATTGTACCACTGCACTCCAGCCTGGGTGACAGAGTAAGACTCTGAATCAAAAAAAAAAAAAAAAAAAAAAGTGTATACATGGGAGCACTCTGAGATGAGTAACTCAAAGGGGTGGTTAGAATTTGGGATCTACTAACAGCAGGGGAAAAGGAGGAGGAATAAAGGACATATGGAAAACCAAATGACTTTTGAAAAGATAAATGGTCCCTTAGAATAGATGGAAGATTCGAGTCTTGTGACAATGTCTATTTGGGTGTGATGACTACTTTTCATCTCTGAGATTAGATTTGCTTCTAGTCCTGAAGAAGATTTATGACAACTGAGTTAAAAATTGGAGATTTGCGAGGAGGATCTGCTATTAAACAGGTAAGGGATTTTAGCTGTTTATTTCAGCTGAAAATAATTCTTAAGTCGAAACTGGCACATTTGGAGGTAGCATGTCCTGATCCCCTTAAAAAGGGAACTGAATAGACCCCGTATCTCTGATTCTGCCCAGGGTCCTGTGCCCGCTGACACCAGAAATCACCACTCCTCTCAGCCTTGTTTTGTGGTTGTTTTATCATGCTGCAATTTGGTTATGTCTTTTCTAACGGTGTTTAAAAGCAATCAGATGCAGGAACTTTTCCTTTTATTAACTATTATTGAGCTTATATTGGACACTGAACTAAGTGTCAGTTTACAAAAATGAATAAACAAAAATCACTGCCAGTAAGGAACACACAGCCAAGATGGGGGAGTACTAAGATGTAAAGAGATGTAAAATAATGTGAGAGATTCGGCGAGAGTTACTAAAGAGTCAGAAAAGGGCAAGCATGTTTCTTCTCTGTCCTGAAGCAGCCAAGGGAGAGGAAGATGTCTGATGCCAATGCTGGGGTGTTGGTTTAGGCATGTAGATGCTGTGATGCGTAGTGGAACCGTTCAATGAGCAGACAGGAGAACCAGCTTTATGCGGGGAGGGAGAGAATTGCTCCCCTCATCCCCCGTGAGTCACACCCTGGAGATGATAAATTTCAACATTTTGATTTCGGGAGATTTTGAGTTTTGAGCTTAAAATGACTGAAGAACCACGAGGTGGATCTACGTGTTTCGAGTCCAGAAGTCTGAATACAGATTTACGATTTATGAGCACATAGGAGGTGGATCCAAGGGAGAGATTAAACAGGGCACAGAAGAGTTTCTAAAAATAATATTTTTCGGGGAAAAAAAACTCCAACAAAACACGATTCTTTCAGCAGAAACCAGAACATTTGCTCACAGACTCTCCTACAGAGAGCCCTGATAAAGTAATAAACATGCTAACAGTAAGAACCCCAACCAATTTCATAGGGCAGTTTGTGGCAATTACTCTCAGGATGGAGCAGATAGTCCTCTTGCAAAACCCGATTTAGCAAACTTTGCTAGCTCCATGTGGGGCCTCCAAAGGACACAGTTGGGCACTAAATCCTGGCTGAAAACAAAGGCCGATTTAGAGGATGCGTAGAAACGGATGCACAGAATATCCCTCAGTCTTCTCTGTAGCAGGCCCTCCGTATACGCGGGTTCCCCAAGATCGAAATATCAAACAAATGAATTTTTTTTAAAAAAAAGTACAACAAAAGCTAGTAAAAATAAAAACAGCATAACAATTACTTACATAGCATTTACATTAGATTTGGTGTTACAAAGTAATTTAGAGACCATTTAAAGTACACGGGAGGATGTGCATAGTTATGTGCAAATACTACGCCATTTTCTATGAGAGACTTGAGCAACCTGGATTTTGGTATCGGCGGGAGCCCTGGACCAATCCCCCTCAGTTCTACCGAGGGAGAACTGTTTTGTTTCTTCCAGCACTGCTTTGACCGACAGCGTGTTGGGATTCGCTGACCTCCATGAGAAAGCTTGGCAGCATGCTGAGATCAGTTTTCCCAGGGCCAGAATTCCCCCGTGTGAGCTAAAATAGAGTGGCTCGGTCCAATAAAACAGAGCCTAGAGTCAGGAATCATGGCGAACCTACTCCCTCCCGTCCTCCCTTGGCGCACAGATCCCTGGCGCCGCCGCTCTCGAGGCGGCCTCTCGGGTGTTAGCCTCATCGTCGGAACGGCGCTTCCTGAGGCTTTATATAAGCACGGCTCTGAATCCGCTCGTCGGGATTAAATCCTGCGCTGGCGCGCTCCTGCCCGCCTCTGGCCTCCATTTGCTCTACCTGAGGCTCCCTCCAGAAGAACTTTCCCTTAGCCTCAGTGCAGTGCCTTCCGGGCGTCCTCAGACCAGACACGGGCCAAAGCCACTGCAGAATCCGGAAGCCCCTGGTTGGGATCTGAATTCTCCCGGGGACTATGGCGTAGTGGGTGGGGAGGGGGGGGGAAGAGGGTGGGAGGGACCTGA
>NW_016837610.1:0-774 GCF_001698545.2 Rhinopithecus bieti | reverse complement strand
TAAAGAAAGAACTAAAGCAAAACTTACTATAAATAGAGAGTTTATTTAGGCCAGATTTGAGGACAGCATCCTGGGAAGCATAGATTCAAGTTGCCCTGAATATATGCTTCGAGTAGCAACAGTTATAAGTGGGATTTTAAAGGGCAAAAATGGGGAGAGTTTCTAAGTTGAACATAAACTATTGGTTGGCTGTATATTGTTCTTTGTATCACACATTCCAGGAACATGAAGAAAATGGTTGAGGGTCACATTGTGTAACTTGTAGTAACTGTCTTGGTAATTTATCAGCTTGTCTGGAAACTACAGGAAAGGGAAGATAGAAAAAACTCCAAGTCCCTTGACACGGTTAACCCTGAGTATGGTTGGGGCTGTGGTAACTAAAGACCCATTTTCTACACTTTGCCGGCTGTATGTTCTTCAGATTGCTCTGAGCTACTTTTCTTTCTCACTGACTTGAATCTAGTTGATCACATGTTCCAGAGGCCCTGGCTTGCAGCTAGTGTCTGAAGGGTGGGCAGTCTTGTGGGACTGGGCCTCACCTGTGGGATCTGATGCTATCTCCAGGTAGGTAGTGTGACAGTTGAATTGCAGAACACCTAGTTGGTGTTCGCTGCAGAATTTTTTGTTGTTGTTGTTGAGACTGGGTCTCGCTCTTGCCCAGGCTGGAATGTAGTGGTGTGATCACGGCTCACTGCAACCTCCCCATCCCAGGCTCAAGTGGTCCTCTTACCTCAGCCCCAGAGTAGCTGGGACTACAGGTGTGCGCCACCATGG
>NW_016837609.1:0-1544 GCF_001698545.2 Rhinopithecus bieti | reverse complement strand
ATTTTGTATGAGTGTGTAGTGGGGATGGCCTGGAAGAGGACACTATCAAAAAATTTATTCAGGGAACTTGAAGGTGGT
This sequence comes from Rhinopithecus bieti, assembly GCF_001698545.2. Taxonomy (NCBI): domain Eukaryota; kingdom Metazoa; phylum Chordata; class Mammalia; order Primates; family Cercopithecidae; genus Rhinopithecus; species Rhinopithecus bieti. The sequence continues at coordinate 1,466 of NW_016837609.1, read as the reverse complement.
GGAGCAGGGAGACACACTCAATTTAAAACAAAAATTGAAAGTAAACAAGACTGACTGCTTTTGCCACAAAATGTTGAGGTTTTCGGTAAACTGAGCCTTTGATAATTTCCTGCATTATTATGTGCCGAAATGCAAAGATGTTTGGGTTTGCTGAAACCAGCAACTAAACAAGGTTTTAAAAGGCAGCATCTCCTCTAAATTCAACAGCACACTCCAGTTGAACAGACTCATCAATGTCCCGAGCTCATCACACCCCCAGGTCAGCCCACAATGCCAAGTCAGGAAGAGGAGTTTGGAAATAGCCTCCCCACAAGGCCGGGGCATGGACGGAGAAAGAGGCATGCACTGCTTCTGTCAGGATCCCCCACACTGCTGAGGGCCTGAGTGAGTCTCTGTCTGAGGGGAGATCCTGGAAGAGGGGTGTGCAGCACACAGGTGGCCTCTTCACTCTGCCGTGAAGAGACCTAGACAGCCTACGCCCATTCTGGGCAGGAGACATCTCACTGATGCCTCCACAGCCCTGCAGTTGCAGTTGGGCTGCCTGGCTGGGGCCGAGCCACCCACCCAAGTCTGGTCTCCAGCGGTTTCTCCCTGAGATGCACTCTCTCTCCTCCAGCCTCAGGGCTCCTTCTCACTGAGGGACCCCTGGCTCAGGCAGGAAGGTCACATTCCTAGTGTCTCCAAGCAGGAAGCTGCTGAGCTCGCCAGCAGCCTGGCTGGTGTCTGGCTCTGTACACTCAGGACTAGGCTTACAGGCCGACCCTGTGGCTCTGAAACGGGCTGCAGGTCTCAGGGGTACGCATCCTCTTTAGTGCATGACTCACGTTAGACCCTGGGGCCAGCACACTGAAGGCTTAAAGAGGAGAACTGGGAACTCCTGCCAGATTGTCTGAATTCTTGGGTACCCGACAGAAATCTTACAAGACACTCAGTCAGGTGTTCAGGACTACAGTTGGGAAGGACAAGGTCGAATTAGGTTGTGGCAGAGAAGCTAGAAGGAGCCCAGGTCCACAAGGCATAGCTATGGGCCTCCCTGGGTTAGGGACAGATATGGGGTTGATTTCTGATAGCACTGGAGGCAGCCACTTACTATCTGGGTGGCCTTAGGCAACTCTCTGGGCCACTCTGGGCCTCTATTTTGCCATTGGTAAAACAGGGATTGTCTCTCCTTTTCCAAGAATTGCAAGGAGGACTTCACACGATGACAGTGGCAGCCTGGCAGAGCCCTGAGCAGTGGTAAGTGCCCTCTGTGATGCAATTACTCTGCCCCCCACCACCCCACCCCCAAACCTTAGCTTCAAAGAGCTGCCCTCGGGAATGAGACAATTTCAGACACTTGCTCCATCCCCTGTGTCACCACACTGGACAGTAAGGCCATTTCTGGCCCTTTCCCATGCCCACCCTCCCATCTCTTGCCTTCCCTCTGCTTGAGGTGCCTGTTTTCACACTCAGCCATCAAGCTCTAT
>NW_016837608.1:0-805 GCF_001698545.2 Rhinopithecus bieti | reverse complement strand
CTCTCTGTCCCTCACTCTCCGTGTCTTTCCCTCTTTCTGCCGCTTTGTGTGTGTGTGTGTGTGTGTGTGTGTGCCCTTGTGCGTGTGTGCGTTCGGACGAGTGCGCCCTGTGCGCCCAAAAGCGACTTCTTGCGTGTCGGCCTGGCTCTGCTGAGCCTCTTCCTGCCTCTGTGCCTGGGTCCTGTGGCGGCTTGTCAATGGTTTTCGCAGCAGTTCCACTTTGGGTCCCTGAGGGCCTCGCCCACGTGAGGAGATGCGTCTTCTCCCCGCAATGGAAATCTCATTACCCTTGCTGAGCGAGTGAGCGGCCTCTCTCCTAAGATCAAGATAACCACAGTCCAGCCAGGGACAAAAGCCCCAGAGGAGCTAGTCGCCCTGCAGGAGAGGAGCAGACCCGCCTCAGAGGAGACGCTTGTACCTTTTCAGGGCTCTGCTCTGAGAAATGAAGCCACACCACGGCAGAAGCTTGAAGAGGAAGCCGGGAAGGGGAGATGCCAAGCCTCCCAGTCCCTGGAACGCTGGCCTCTCTGGACAAGTCAGCCGTTGGGCAACCCTCCCCTTAGGCCCGCGGCAGTGGCACCCAGCAGTATCCGGCCTGGGCTCCGGCCTCTGCTCTGTCCTCCCTCTTGCTCTGTCTCCCCTGTTTCTCAGGGGCCTAGATGCTTCTCGGTCTGGCTGCAAGTCTTCAACACAGATCACTTCCCAGTCCTTCAGGGAGACACTCCTCGGAGATCCGTGTCATGACGGTTTCTCTCCCCAAACCTGTTTCTGCTTGCTCGGGCAGGTGCGATGACCCTGGAGCTCT
>NW_016837607.1:0-1638 GCF_001698545.2 Rhinopithecus bieti | reverse complement strand
AAAAAGAAAATACTCATGGTCCATTCCAATGATTGTCATTGCCTTATCCAGAAGTTACACTTCCTATTTTTTTTAGAACATTACTTACTTTTATAGAGTTCTGTACAAAACTGAGCAAAATATAAAGGAATGTATTTCTACCTCATTGGTCTTGATGACTTTCTAACACCTCATACATTTTGATGGATAAGATTAATGAGACCACGTAGTGTTAAGCACCTCGGACTTTCAGAACAAAGGCCTTTTAGAAGAACAAAGTATCATTATTAATGACACATCATTTACAGTTTTCATCGGTAATGTAAGGTTTCAGCCACTATAATAGGAACTTAGTTAAGAGCTCAATGTAGAGGGCAAGGCTATTAGCTAAGGTTCTTGACAGTAATACCTTTTGCTTCTAAGGAAAAAGATAAATCACACTCAAATTGATCAAAAAGACAAGCCAAGGGGTTCAGAAAGAGGTGAGCCACCATTCGCTTACTAAATTTCTCAAAGACCTTGTCATCAATGAGTCCTGGTGGTGAGCCCTGCCCTCATCATGGGTTTCCTTTGCTGCCAATCCCTTGCCTTCTAGGTATCCTGCTCCTCCAGAAAAATGCCTCATGCTTCAGACCTCATCTTTCCCTTTATTCTCCTCTCCTGTCTCCCTACAACCCACAAAGTTTATGTTGGGCTTCATTGCCACAGGATTTTTCTCTGTCCTAAGTGAACTTGGACAACAAAGTACATTAAATAAAGGAATGCTGGTGTGCTCTGGTAACCTAATTGACATGAGTACGCTAATGACAGCAATCTTTATTATTATTATTATTATTATACTTTAAGTTCTAGGGTACATGTGCATAACGTGCAGGTTTGTTACATATGTATACTTGTGCCATGTTGGTGTGCTGCACCCATCAACTCGTCAGCACACATCAACTCGTCATTTACATCAGGTATAACTCCCAATGCAATCCCTCCCCCCTCCCCCCTCCCCATGATAGGCCCTGGTGTGTGAAGTTCCCCTTCCCGAGTCCAAGTGATCTCATTGTTCAGTTCCCGCCTATGAGTGAGAACATGCGGCGTTTGGTTTTCTGTTCTTGTGATAGTTTGCTAAGAATGATGGTTTCCAGCTGCGTCCATGTCCCTACAAAGGACACAAACTCATCCTTTTTTATGGCTGCATAGTATTCCATGGTGTATATGTGCCACATTTTCTTAATCCAGTCAATGACAGCAATCTTAATGCAAGGTGGCAAAGCAGTGGGGACACATTTTTTCCTGAATACGAGTTGTCAGTGTATTCAGTGTATTGTATTGCTAACAATCAGGTAAATAATAGAGGATGCCTGCGTACATAGCATCAACACTATTAGAAAAATTGGCAAATTCCTGACGAAATGCTGCTCTGATGTAAGAATCTCTTTGGGACCTTAATATACTTCAGGTTCATGAAGACCTTCTTAATGACTCTTTTAAAACTACTCTGTTTTGGTTGGAGGAGACTTAAGAGACATTCTCTTGGAGGAAAAAGTTAAAGTTAATTTTTTTTAAAAAATTGCCATCTAAAATCAGCCAGCTCTGTTTTAGGTAGAGACAAAAAAATCTGGAACACAAAGAAATGTCCAATAAAAATAACAGAAAAAGGAATTTTTT
>NW_016837606.1:0-2348 GCF_001698545.2 Rhinopithecus bieti | reverse complement strand
ACCCATTAACTTGTCATTTACATTAGGTATATCTCCTAATGCTATACCTTTCCCCTCCCCTCCCCACAATAGGACCCAGTGTATGATGCTCCCCTTCCTGTGTCCAAGTGATCTCATTGTTCAATTCCCACCTATGAGTGAGAACATGCGGTATTTGGTTTTCTGTTCTTGCGATAGTTTGCTGAGAATGATGGTTTCCAGCTGCATCCATGTCCCTACAAAGGACACGAACTCATCCTTTTTTATGGCTGCATAGTATTCCATGGTGTATATATGCCACATTTTCTTAATCCAGTCTGTCACTGATGGACATTTGGGTTGATTCCAAGCCTTTGCTGTTGTGAATAGTGCCGCAATAAACATACATGTGTATGTGTCTTTATAACAGCATGAGTTATAATCCTTTGGGTATATCCCCAGTAGTGGGATGGCTGGGTCAAATGGTATTTCTAGTTCTAGATCCTTGAGGAATTGCCACACTGTTTTCCAAAATGGTTGAAGTAGTTTCTCTCCACGTGATAGTCTGAAATATGGCCTTGTGGGATGAGAAAGACCTGACCATCCCCCAGCCCAATACCTGTAAAGGGTCTGTGCTGAGGTGGATTAGTAAAAGAGGAAAGCCTCTTGCAGTTGAAATAGAGGAAGGCCACTGTCTCCTGCCTGCCCCTGGGAACTGAATGTCTTGGTATAAAACCCAATTGTACATTTGTTCAATTCTGAGATAGGAGAAAAACTGCCCTATGGCGGGAGGCGAGACATGTTGGCAGCAATGCTGCCTTGTTATTCTTTACTCCACTGAGATGTTTGGGTGGAGAGAAACATAAATCTGGCCTACGTGCACATCCAGGCATAGTACCTTCCCTTGAATTTAATTATGACATAGATTCTTTTGCTCACATGTTTTCTTGCTGACCTTCTCCCTATTATCACCCTGCTCTCCTACCGCATTCCACTTGCTGAGATAATGAAAATAATAATCGATAAAAACTGAGGGAACTCAGAGACGGGTGCCAGTGCAGGTCCTTCGTATGCTGAGTACCGGTCTCCTGGGCCCACTGCTATTTCTCTATACTTTGTCTCTGTGTCTTCTTTCTTTTCTCAGTCTCTCGTCCCACCTGACGAGAGATACCCACAGGTGTGGCGGGGCAGGCCACCCCTTCATCAGCTCACTGCAGGGTGTACAAGAAGCATGGTGCCAGCATCTGCTTCTTGTGAGAGCCTCAGGAAGCTTCCATTCATGGCAGAAGGTGAAGGAGAACCAACCCTTCATCTAAATGGTGGGAGAGAAAGGAAGAGAGAGGGGAGGAGGTGCCAGGCTCTTTTTAACAATCAGTACTCCCAGGAACTGGCAGAGTGAGAACTTGTTTATTATGGCTGGGACAGCACCAAGACATTCATCAGGGATCCAACCCTGATGACCAAAACACCTCCCATTAGGCCCCACTTTCAACACTGGGTATCACATTTCAACATGAGATTTGGAGGGGACAAATATCCAAACTATGTCAGGGGGGTTCTTGCTAAACTGACTTAGCAGGGTTCTTGCTAAAACTGGATTGTATAAGAAAGTACACAGACAGGCCTAGCAGAAGATTCAAAGGCCTAACTGAAATTTGGCCCAGCAAAGAGTCTTTGTCAGGGCAGGGAGTGCCCTGAGATCATTGTACAGGCCCAGTACTTGCGAAAGGAGAAGGGGAAGGAAGGGAGATGGGGTGGCAAGAGTCTGAGATAGTGGTGGTACTATGAGAATATCTGAGCAAGTTGAATGGGGACCTCTAGGGCAGAGAGACATCCCAGAGAGGTATCCCATGTTGAGTGGGACTGGCCAGGCACTGGTGCCTTTCCAAGCTAGTCACTGACTGGGCACTGTCTGGGAAGACTGTGGTCTCAGTTCAACTGCTGAAGTGGAGGCTGATGTCTAACTGCACTCTTTGTAGTTGAATGGCAAATTCATTCTTGTAAAGAGATCTGAGAAGCATATCTGCAAGGCTTCTTTTTTTTTTTTTTTTTTTTTTTTTAAATGAAGAGCCATGGCTGGGCATGGTAGCTCACATCTACAATCCCAGCACTTTGGGAAGTCAAGGAGGGAAGACGGCTTGAAGCCAGGAGTTTGAGACCACATGGGCAATATAACCAACACATCTCTACAAAAAGTAAAAATTTGCCCAGCATGGTGATGCCTATTTTTAGTCCTGCTACTTGGGAGGCTGAGGAGGGAGGATCACTTAAGCCTAGGAGTTTGAGGGTGCAGTGAGCTGTGATCACAGCACTGAACTCCATCCTGGGCAACAGAGTAAGACCCTACAAAAAATGAGAGAGAGAGAGAGAGAGAGAGAGAGAGAGAGAGA
>NW_016837605.1:0-801 GCF_001698545.2 Rhinopithecus bieti | reverse complement strand
TGCTCTTGAAAGAATCTAAATGGGCCGGGCGCGGTGGCTCACGCCTGCAATCCCAGCACTTTGGGAGGCCGAGGCAGGTGCATCACCTGAGGTCGGGAGTTCGAGACCAGCCTGGCCAACATGGAGAAACTCTGTCTCTACTAAAATTACAAAAGTAGCCAGGCGTGGTGGCGCATGCCTGTAATCCCAGCTACTTGCGAGGCTGAGGCAGGAGAATGGCTTGAACCTGGGAGGCGGAGGTGTGGTAAGCTGAGATGGCGCCATTGCACTCCAGCCTGGGTAACAGGACCGAAACTCCATCTCTAAAAAAAGAAAGGAAAAGAAAAACGTTTATGGGCATACCCAATAATGATGGAAACACAAACCATCTCCGGAAGTCAATATATTCCTTCTACTTCCTTTTTTTTTTTTTGAGACAGAATAAAGTTTTATTTTTATATTAAGCTACTTTGCCTCAGTGGTTACATAGTAAGGGGTTGAGGGGTAGATGAGGACAAGAACACCCTGAGAAAGTATTTTACAGCACAAGCTTTATGAGGAATAGGAGAACACATTTTTTTCACATTATACTAAGTCCAGCAGAGCCCAGGCTCTGGGGCTGTTGCTCTTAATCCTCAGTGGAGGCTTCAGGCTTTACCACTTAGCACGTTCTCCAGGGCTCTGGTTACCTGATCAGCACTGAAGTTGTTCAAAGGGACATTTTTCTCTTGGCCAAATGCGTAGCGGGCCCAGAGCTTGGGCTGCACATCGGGGCATTCGCGGATTAGGATGGGTAGGTCGGGATTCGCCTTCTTTAGCTCC
>NW_016837604.1:0-1476 GCF_001698545.2 Rhinopithecus bieti | reverse complement strand
TTTTGAATTTTTTATACCATTTGAAGATGTGATTTACTTCATGTTTAGTAATTGGCCATGTGGGTTTCGGTTCTAAAATTTATTATTCAACATTTAATAAGACTAACAGTATAAAATACTAATCAACTTTTAATAAGAATTACAAATGCTATCTCCTTGTTCAAGACAAGAAAAGCAATCACTGTAATCAATCAGGTAGTTTAATCAATTTTCAAAATGAAATTAACCATGCATCATGGGGGGAAAAACAAACCTTGAAGAATAGTATTCTATGTCTTTGCTACAAAGAAGGTAAGCTCAATTTTAGAAAATGGTAATAGGATATTTAGTTTCCACATGATCTAATTACTCTGATGAGTTTTTAGAGGGTTACTGAGATTTATTCTTACAAGTCTTTTCACTGACTTGAAGGGGGATTACGAAGAGTCGATAGATATGCATTATGAGATGTGATATCACATGATATCATGTGATATCATGTCTGCAATTTTTCTCCACGTTAGTCCATATACAAATTATATCAGAAACTGAATTTTAATCACTCCAGTATTTACCCGCTTCCTAATATGGTATAAACCATACAATAGTTTAACATACAGGAATATTTTATTAATATTAAGTACAAGGATTCTTGCATTTAGAAATAATAAGAAAACTATTTAAATTGCTGCCCTAACAAACATTTTTTCATATAATTTTTAGGTAAGTTTTCTCCAATAATGACATGTTATATAAAGGTAAGTAATCCAACTCATTCATCTAATATGGGATACAGGAATATTCCGTGCCAAGCTACTTGCTGGGTGTGAGGAACACAAATAAGAAACAAATTGACGGCGCTTACAGAACTAAAGACCATGAAGGAAACGGTCACGTAAACAATGAGAAACAAGTTGCTAAGTGCAAGTATTTTGCAGGGCATCGTACATACCTGACTGGTTAAAAAGAGTAAGTTTCTGTAAATATTTCACAGAGAGGTTAGTGTAAATTGTTAATAATACTACTACTAATAAAAGTGACTTCTATTGAATAATTACTAAGTGCTAGCTGCACTCTATACTTCAGATACACTGTCTCCCTTCATTCTCCCATGAAATGATTGGGCTATTATATTTATTTTAAAGATGAGGAAATTTGAGATTCAGAATGTTTGAGTAACCTGAGTAAAGTCATACAGTTACTAATTTGTGAACACAGTATAGTAAACCATGCACTTGACCCTGAAATTTCCTACATGGATCTCCTGGATGCTTAACTGCCTTGCTGAGACAAACTAAAATTGAAAGTTCAAAAGCCCCATTTAATTTGGCCTTCAATATGAATCACAAGTCCATGTAAACTACCCTAAGACACTGTTTACAATTATTTGCAAATTATTAACATCTACATCTAACAGTGTGATGCATATTTTAAATGATCTAATTTATTGTAAAAAATACAAAGATATTTGGATTTACCATTGACATTAATGTTGCT
>NW_016837603.1:0-2532 GCF_001698545.2 Rhinopithecus bieti | reverse complement strand
GGCTTTTTTTTTTTTTCTTTTCTTTTCTTTGAGACGGAGTCTCGCTTTGTTGCCCAGGCTGGAGTGCAATGTGTGATCTCGGCTTACCACAACCTCTGTCTCCCGGATTCAAGTAATTCTCCTGCCTCAGCCTCCCAAGTAGCTGGGCCTACAGGTGTGCACCACCATACCCGGCTAATTTTTGTATTTTTAGTAGAGATGGGGTTTCACTATGTTGGCCAGGCTGGTCTTGAACTCCTGATCTCGTGATCCAGCTGCCCAGGCCTCCCAAAGTGCTGGGATTACAGGTGTGAGCCACCGCGCCCGGCCCAGGCTCCTATTTTATCTCCTCATCCTTGGCGATTCTTCCTCTGTGTTGCGTCCATTTACAGACAAATCATTAGATGGTGGCCGACAGCTTCTGGAGCTGTCTCCTTCCAGGACATTTGACAGCCTTTTTCCCAGCATTCTCAGGAAAAATCCCAAGGCTCACTGTGATTGGACAGGCTTAGTCACATGCCCACCCTTGAACCAGTCACTTAGCCAGGGAATGTCAGCACTGATTGGCCTGTTCTGAGTCACAGGCTGTATACCCCATCCAGGGTGGAGTCAGCATGGGTAGAGGCATCTGGGTGTGGCTGGACTTTGAAGGATGGGATTTGGGACGGTTGTGAGAGATGATAATCAGAGGGAGGTGACTTGGTTGGTGACCTCTTCCCAATCCACTTCGAGGAACATCCGGGTCTAACTTAATTCTGAGGACTGTTTGTATTCTGTATTCTGAAGTCCCCAAAAGTGATTGGTACTGAAAGGGCTAGGCTGGTTGGCTGCGTTTATCCTCTCGCCAAAGGCATTAATTAACCTGGCTCCCTGGCCTCACGCTTAGCAGCAGGTGTCTGGAGCCAGCCCTAGGTAGCTATTGTAGTTCACGGAGTGACCACGGGGAGGAGCCGGAGAGGCGAAAAACTCTTCTCATTCTTTGTACATTTTAAAAATTGGTGTACATGGAAACTGGTGTATATTAAAAACAGTATATGGAAAAGCAAATCTTAAATGTTCATTCTATGAATTTTCTTTTTTTCCTTCTTTTTATTTTTATTTTGAAACAAGATCTTGTTCTGTTGTCCAGCTTGGAGTGTGCAGTGGCGTGATTATGGCTCATTGCAGCCTGGGCCTCCTGGGCTCAAGTGTTCCTCCTGCCTCAGTCTCCCAAAGTGCTAGAATTACAGATGTGAGCTACCATGCTCTGCCTTTATTGTTTCTTTTTATTTTTTTTTCTCTGAAATATTTTCCATCCTCAGTTGGTTGAATCCACAGATGTGGAACCCTCAGATACAGTCGTGTTCTGAGATATGTGCTGTTAGGCAATTCCTTCATTGTGCAAACATCACAAATCTGAATGGTGTAACCTACTGCAGACCTGTGCTGTACGGTATAGCCTATTGCTTCTAGGCTACAAACTAACACAGCTTGTTGCTGTCTTGAGTACTGCAGGCAAGTGTAATGTAATGCTAAATATTTGTGTATCTAAACATAACTAAAAATGGAAAGGGTACAGTAAAAATATGGGTATCACAGCCAGACGTGGTGGCTCATGCCCATAATCCCAGCACTTTGAGAGGCTGAGGTTAGAGGACTACTTGAGCCAAGGGGTTCAAGACCAGCCTGGGCAACAGAGGGATCTCTATAAAAAATGTTAAAAGTAGGTGAGTGTGGTGGCACTTACCTGTGGTCCCAGCTACTCAGGAGGCAGAGGTGAGAGGATCGTTTCAGCCCAGGGGGATTTCACCTGCCTCAGCCTCCCAAACTGCTGAGATTACAGGCATGAGCCACTGTGCCCGGCCCAGGCTTGACTTTGTTTAACAGCTTTATTAAGGTGTGATTTATGTAGTATAAAATTCACCTCTTTTTATACATAGACTTTAATAACGTTTAGTAAATTTAAACTATTGTGCAACCACCACCACTATCCAATTTTAGAACATTACCGTGACCTCAAAAAGATTTCTTGTGCTCATTTTAGATTTGTTTTAATCTCATTTTCTTCAACAGCCTTTGAACACTTTGTGCCAGGCAGTTTGGTAAGCAATATGAGTGATTTTAAAAATCCATAAGACCTGGCTGGGCGCAGTGGCTGACATCTGTAATCCCAGCACTTTGGGAGACTGAGGTGGGCAGATCACTTGAGGTCAAGAGTTCAAAACCAGCCTAGCCAAGATGGTGAAACCCCATCTCTACTAAAAATACAAAAAATTAGCCGGGCATGGTGGTGTGCGCCTGTAATCCCAGCTACTCAGGAGGCTGGGGCACAAGAATCACTTGAGCCTGCGAGGCAGAGGTTGCAGTGAGTTAAGATCACACCACTACACTCCAGCCAGGGTGACAACAAGATTCCATCTCAAAAAAATAAAATAAAAATCCATAAGACCTATCCTTGCAATCTAGAGGGGAGACAGACAAGTGACTGGATCATTGTGAGTCAGAGGAGGCACAGAACAACGTTGCCTGTTTGGTGAACCAGAAAGAGTTCATCGTTTCCGAAGCGTTAACTGC
>NW_016837602.1:0-1274 GCF_001698545.2 Rhinopithecus bieti | reverse complement strand
TGCCACAGTGGAGTTTGCCTTGAACACTTTCAACGTGCAGAGCAAGGAGGAGCATGCCTACAGGCTGTTGCGTGTTCTGAGTTCATGGAGAGAGGATAGCATGGACAGAAAGGTTGGTGACCACATCCTCTTCTGGCCTGTCCTTCTCCATCTGTCCCGAAGTGAGGGACCAAGGTGTCTGGTCTAGGAGACTTGGTTCACCATTGGCAGGCCATAGTTGGGTAGTCCATAACCAATTACGGTAGTTTCAGTTTTGGAAAACATTGAACTTAAAAAAAATTAAAATTAGGTAAATGTCTATTCACATGTGAGATGTATTTTTCAATCTTCATGATTTTTATGACATTGTATAACTGGAGAGTGACTTCAAAATAAGGATTTCTAAGGAGATGAAGCTGACAAGAAAAGAAAATAACCAAAGAGACTGAGAAATATTTCAAGATCATAAAATGAAAATGGAAAAGCAAACACACACACACACACAGAGAGAGAGAGAGAGAGAGAGAGAGAGAGAGAGAGAGAGAGAACAGTGAGAATTCAGGGCAATAAAGAACACCATCGGCCCTGAGAGGCCACTGTGAGAGGTCAGTTCTCTGATCTCCACCTTCTCTGGGCTCCTTGCTCTGTCTGCACTTAATGAACTGAAGGCTGATTTACACTCTTCCTCAATGGACCTTCATCCTAAAATGCTTGCCTTTTTGATGAAATCATTAATGTGGTCAGCAATGCACAGTTCATCTGGGCTTCAGGCATGAACAGTTAAAATGCCCTCCTAAGGAGCACTTCTGGTTTAGAGAGAGAGTAGCATTTATCTTCCTTTCTCGGAAGCAAGAGCCTGAAAGAAGGGGAGAGGGACTCCAGTGCTGCATGGAGCTTAAGCTCTGGAAAAACTGTGCAAGGCCCTGGCTGGTTCTCTGCCTCCTGGGTTGGATTATTCTCTGCCATCCTCAGGATTGCAATGCTGGTACAGAGGAATTCTCCTCCTTGCTCATTTCCTGCCTCCTCTCAGGAGAATTAAAAGCCCGATGCAGCCCTCAAAGGGGCATCTGGTCAAGTAATGGTGTCTGCTAAGATTCATGCTGGTAACTTCGAAGTCTCAGAGATTGAGATTGGCCAGGCCTCATGCTTCTGCTTTCCCAGTGCTTTGCTTGATTCTCCAAGACCTCGGTGTAAGCCTCCACTCTTAATACCATTAGAATAAAATGTAAGCTCCTTACTGTGGTCTATAAGTCCTAAATGACTGTAAGTCCTAAAAGCCTTCCACATGGCTTCCA
>NW_016837601.1:0-2131 GCF_001698545.2 Rhinopithecus bieti | reverse complement strand
TGTGTCTTTGTCTGGTTTTGGTATCAGGGTATCACTGGCCTTTTAGAATGAGTTTATAATATATATATATTTTTTAATACTTTAAGTTCTAGGGTTTAATTTAGAGTTTAGTTTTCTCTTTTTTATTTCTTTAAAATGTATCATTTGTTTTTTAGTTGAAGTTTCTTTTATGTAGGTACTCATAACTATAAACTTCCCTCTGACTACTGCTTTTGCTGTATTCCACAGGTTTTGACATGTTGTGTCTTCATCATCATTGGTTGTGAGAATTTTTAAAATTTTCTTTTTAATGTTTTTTGATGCCCTGGCCATTCAGGAAATTTTTTTTTTTTTTTGATGCTCTGTTCATTCAAGAGTATATTTTTTTACTTTGCACATGTCTGCATACTTTCCAAAATTCCTCTTGTTATTGGTTTCTAGTTTTATTTTATTGTGGTCAGAAAAAAAATGCTCAATATTATTCTAAAAGATGTTCTAAATATTTAAAATATTTTAGACTTGCTTTGTCACCTAATATATGATTTGTCTTTGAAAATGATCCACATGCTGAGGTAAAGAATGTATATTCTTCAGTTGTTGGATAAAATGTTCTGTAAATATCTATTAGATCCATTTGGTCTATAGTGCAGATTAAATTTATTGTTTCATTATTGATTTCTGTCAGGAATATTTGTCCAATGCTGAAAGTGGGGTATTGAAGTCTCCAGCTATTACTGTATTGGGGTTGGTATTCAATTTCAGTGCTAAAAATGTTTGCTCTACATATCTGGGTGCTCCAGTGTTGGGTGGATATATATTTATAGTTGTTGTATCCTCTTGCTGAATTGACCCCTTTGTTAGATCTTGATCTTCGTGAGCTTGATTCTTAAATGCCTTGGGAGCAGTCTTCTTTGAGTCATATCTGTTTTGTATTTTATAACCCTCTCGTATTTGGATATTGATATACTCCACTAGGTTTGGGAACTATTTTGTTGTTATCGCTTTCTATAAAATTTCCACCTCAACTCTTCCTCTAGCTCATCTTTAAAGCCAAAGTCAATATGATTATTTGTTTTGTGTGTGGAATTTTGAAGTTCTTTATAGATTCTGGATATTAGATCTTTGTCAGATGAATAGTTTGTGATTATTTTTTCACATTCTGTAGGTGGTCTGTTTTCTCTTTTGATAGTTTGTGAAGAAACTCCTTAGTACAATTATATCGCAGGTTTTATTTTTGTTCTTGTTGCAATTGCTTTTGAGGACTCAGCCAAAAATTATTTGCCAAGACCAGTATCAAGAAGGATATTTTCTATGTTGTCTTCTAGAATTTCTATAATTTGAAGCCTAATATTTATGTGTCTAATGTATCCTAACTTATTGTTTGCATATGATGAAAGATAGGGGTCGAGTTTTATTATTCTACATTTGACTAGCCAGTTATCCCGGAACCATTTATTGAAAAGGAAGTTTTTTCCTCCATTGTTCATTTTTGACAATTTCGTTGAAGATCAGATGGTTGTAGGTGTTCAGTATTATGTCTGGGACCTATATTTTGCTTCCTCGAGCTACATGTTTGTTTCTGTACCAGTACTACGCTGTTTTGGTTACAGTAGCTTTGTAGTGTAGTTTGAAGTAATGTAATGTGATTCCTCTGCCTTTGTTTTTTTACATAGAACTTTTTTTGTTATTTGGACTATTTGTTGGTTCCACATGAATTTTAGAATTGTTTTTTAAAACTCTGAGAAACTTGATATTGCTAGTTTGATAGGAATAGGGTTGAATATGTATATTCCTTTGTGTAGTAAGGCAGTCCTTAGAGACTTACAAAGACACTTAGACTCCCATACAATAATAATGGGAAACTTCAACACACCATTGTCAACATTAGACAGATCAATGAGATGGAAAGTTAACAAGGATATCCAGGAATTGAACTCATCTCTGCAGCAAGCAGACCTAATAGACATCTACAGAACTCTCCACCACAAATCAACAGAATATACATTCTTTTCAGCACCATATTTCCATAACTGACCACATAATTGGAAGCAAAGCACTCCTCAGCAAAAGTACAAGAACAGAATTTATAACAAACTGTCTCTCAGACCACAGCACAATCAAACTAGAACTCAGGACTAAGAACCTCAACGAA
>NW_016837600.1:0-775 GCF_001698545.2 Rhinopithecus bieti | reverse complement strand
CCCTTCTCAGGTTCCTCAAAGACAGTGTTAATGGATTGCTCCATGAAACTTCACTGTAAGTCTGTAAGACGAATTCACACATCACCAAGAAGTTTCTAGGAATGCATCTTTCTAGTTTTCTTCTGAGGATATTTGCTTTATCACTGTAAGCTTCATTGCTCTAAGACGTATCACATTGCCGATTTCAAGAAAACTGTGCAAGCAAACGAACCACTGAAGAGAAACGTGTACCTCTGTGAGTTGCATTCACACATCGCAATGCTGTTTCTCAGAAGGCTTCTTTCCAGTTTCTATCTGAGGATATTTCCTTTTTCACCATAGGACTCAATGAGCTCCCAAATATCACTTTGCAGAATCCAGGACAACAGTGTTAGCAAACTGTTCCAAGAAGGGAAGGGTGGAACTCTGTGAGATGAAGTCACACATCAGAAACAATGTCTTAGAAAGCTTCTGTCTAGCCATTATCTGAAGATATTTCCTTTTTCACCATGGGCCCCAATGGGCTCCCAAATATCACTTTGAAGATTCCACGCAAAGAGTGTTAACAAACTGCTTCCTGAGGACTAAGTTGTAACTCTGAGAAGAATTCACAGATCACAAAGAAGTCTCTCAGAAAGCTTCTTTCACGTTTTTAACTGGTGATATTTCCTTTATCAGCGCATGCCTCAATGCGATGCAAGGTAGCCCTTCTCAGAATACTCAAAGACAGTGTCAATGGACTGCTCCATGAAACATAAGTTTAACTCTTTGAGATGAATTCACACATCACCAAGAA
>NW_016837599.1:0-446 GCF_001698545.2 Rhinopithecus bieti | reverse complement strand
ATCTCTGGAGTTGGATAGAATCAACTAATAAGTACTTGCTTAGGGTCCCTCATGTAGTTGAAATTACATGCCAGAGAAGGCTGGAGTCATCTGAGTCCTTGACGAGCTGGACAACCAAAAGGACTCATTCACGTGACTGTCAATTTGTGCTGGCAATCACTGAGCACGCAGCTACGACTCTACACTATTATCTTAGCTCGGTTGTCCTCATGGCCTTCTGCATGTGACTTGTGCTTCTCACGGAATAGCACCTGGGTTCTGAGAGCAAGTATGACAGGAAGCAGCTTTCCAATAGAGACAAAGCCAATTTTGCCAGTCCTTTTCAAGAGTTGCCTAGAAGTTGCACAACATTACTTCCATTGCATTTTATTGGTTAAGCAGTCACAGGCCAGTCCAGATTTAAAGGAGAAGGGGAGGGAGCCAAGATGGCCTATCAGACAAAGCTA
>NW_016837598.1:0-776 GCF_001698545.2 Rhinopithecus bieti | reverse complement strand
AATCTCCGTGTGGGGAGATCCACTGCTCTCTTAAAAGCTGTCAGACAGAGTCGTTTGAATCTGCAGAGGTTACTGCTGCTTTTTTTGTTGCTTTTGTTTAGCTGTGCCCTGTCCCCAGAGGTGGAGTCTACAGAGACAGGCAGGTTTCCTTGAGCTGCTGTGAGCTGCACCCATTTCAAGTTTCCCAGTGGCTTTGTTTGCCTACGTAAGCCTCAGCAATGGCAGGCGCCCCTCCTCCAGCCTTGCTGCTGCCTTGCGGTTAGATCGTAGACTGCTGTGTTAGCAATGAGGGAGGCTCCGAGGCCATGTAAAGAAGCATTCTGAGAAACTGCTTTGTGATGTGTTAATTCATTTCACAGTCTTACACGATTCTTTAAATGGAGCATTTTGGTAGCACTGTTTTTGGGGATCTGAGAGGGATATTTTGGATCACATTGAAGCCTAAGGCTACTAAGAAAATATCCTTAGAAAAAAATGAGAAAGAAGCTTTCTGAGAAACTTCTTTGTGATGTGTGATTTCAACTCACAGAGTTATACTTTCCTTTCCATGGAGCAGTTTGCTAACACGGTTTTAGTGAAATATGCAAAGGACTATTTGGTAGAGCATTGAGGCTTATAGTGAAAAAGGAAATATCCTCAAAAAAAAGTAGAAAGAAGATTTCTGAGAAACTGCTTTGTGATGTGTGAATTCAACTCACAGAGTTACACTGTCCTTTCAATTGAGCAGTTTGCAACCACTGTTTTCTTGGAATGTGCAATGGGATATTTCAGAGAGC
>NW_016837597.1:0-839 GCF_001698545.2 Rhinopithecus bieti | reverse complement strand
GATTACCAAATATCGTTAATTAGATACCAACTTTTAAACTATTTATTATTGTTTGGGTTTGTAAGGAGAATTGCCTTGTTACACTTATTACTTCTACTAAGTATTATGTAAAATTGGGTATATGGCAAATATGTTAAAAGAGAGTGTGGGAACTGCTTTATATAGCAAATTACTTCCTAAGTTTTACCTTATGTAAATATTCTTAAGAACTATTGTTTATTTGAAATGTTAGTCTGTGTTTTAATTTTGCATGTGCATGACATTTACTTGTTTAGAAATTGGACAAAACGTAGGCCTTTTTGTGAAAAAGGGGTTCAGAAATGCCTTAGGTTCTGATTTTATTCGTTTTCTAAGCTGCTTATTAACAAATGACTACAAATTTAGCGGTTCTAAGCAACACATTTACTACCCTGCAATTTCTATGGGTCAAGAGGCTGGGCACAACTTAGCTGTGTCCTCTGTAAGACTGCAGTCAAGGTGTTGGCCAGGGCTGGGTTGTTATCTAGAGACTCAACTGGGAAAAGATCTACCCCCAGACTTCCTTGGGTTATTGGCTGAATTTATTTCTTTGTGTCTGTTAGGTTCAGAGCAGCTTGCTTCTTCAAAGTCAGCAAAGGAAGAGAGTCTAGCAAAGGTGAACTGGTGCTGTGTTCTTACATAATCATGTACATGTAATCACATACAACCCATTGCCTTTGCTGTATTTTATTGATTAGAAGCAAGCCATAGGTCCAGTTCACGTGCAAGGGGAGGGAATTATACAAAGGTTTAAACACCAGGAAGTGTAGGAATCAAGAATAGTCACATCAGTTCTGTCTGCCACATGGATTATAGACTTG
>NW_016837596.1:0-805 GCF_001698545.2 Rhinopithecus bieti | reverse complement strand
TCTGGATAAAACAAAAGGGCGATAAATGTGTAAAACTTCAGCACTGAGTTGGTCTCTGCCCTGAGCTTCTCATACGGTCATTAATGTGACCGGGCTGTATCTGTGAAGCCTCCCTACAGGCACAAAGGAATTTGGCTAGAGTACGGTGGCCGGCGACCTCTGGCGTCTGGGCCGCGTGTCATTTCCTAAAGCCCTTTTGGGTGAAATGACAGTCGCAATGTCTGTTGTTCGGAGAAGTGTGATCTCACGCATGAGATGCAGGTTTTAAACACCAAACCAGGAAGATTGGTGGGAGTGGCTGTTTTCCAAGTGGTTTTCTGTGCTGCCATGGACGAGGTGTGGATGTGTCATCTGTTGGTGAGATCCGCTGGTGGAGGGGCTAAGCAAACCCGGGTGTGTGTGTGTGAAGCTACATATCTTCTGGCATCCCAAGTAAATAGACATTTTGTAAAACTTGTGAATTTGACCCTAACTCTGAGTGTTGAAGTCTGGTGCAGTGTCTTGAGCTCTCTTCTGCATTGAGGGTGAGTGACTGTAAATGACCGATTCCTCAGTGGTGAAAGTTCAAATGTAGCTTCCCTGAGGAAGCCAGACCTCAGTCACCCGTATCTCCATTGTAAACACTGCGGCCCGTACGTGGGTGGCTGCAAGTTTCCAGGCCTTCCTTGGAGAAGCAGCCGTGAGGTGCTTGATGATTTGATAACATCAGCCACCTTCTGTCTAATCACGGTACAAATGATTCTCCTACAAGGAAACGGATCTGGTTTCTTCCCCGATCGTTGGAAGCAGCAGCCTGCCTGGGGAC
>NW_016837595.1:0-1323 GCF_001698545.2 Rhinopithecus bieti | reverse complement strand
AACCAATGAAAAGAAGACACAACATACCAGAATCTCTGGGACACATTTAAAGCATTTTGTAGAGGGAGATTTATAGCTCTAAATGCCCACAAGAGAAAGCAGGAAAGATCTAACATGGAAACCCTAACATCACAATTAAAAGAACTAGAGAAGCAAGAGCAAACAAATTCAAAGGCTAGCAGAAGGCAAGAAATAACTAAGATCAGAGCAGAACTGAAGGAGATAGAGACACAAAAAAACCCTTCAAAAAATGAATCCAGGAGCTGGTTTTTTGAAAAGATCAACAAAATGGATAGATGACTAGCGAGACTAATAAAGAAGAAAAGAGAGAAGAATCAAATAGATGCAATAAAAAAATGAAAAGGGGATATCATCACTGATCCCACAGAAATACAAACTACCTTCAGAGAATGCTATAAACACCTCTACGCAAAAGAAACTGTAAAATCTAGAAGAAATGGATAAATTCCTGGACACACACCTTCCCAAGACTAAACTAGGAAGAAGTTGAATCTCTGAATAGACAAATAACAGACTCTTAAATTGATGCAATAATTAATAGCCTATCAACCAAAAAATGTTCAAGACCATACGGATTCACAGCCAAATTCTACCAGAGGCACAAAAAGGAGCTGGTACCATTTCTCCTGAAACTATTCCAATCAACAGAAAAAGAGGGAATCCTCCCTAACTCATTTTATGAGGCCAGCATCTTCTTGATACCAAAGTTTGATAGAGACACAACAAAAACAGAGAATTTTAGACTGACATCCCTAATGAACATCAATGCGAAAATCCTCAATAAAATACTGGCAAACCAAATCCAGCAGCACATCAAAAAGCTTATCCACCATGATCAAGTCAGCTTCATCCCTGGGATGCAAGGCTGGTTCAACATATGCAAATCAATAAACATAATCCATCACATAAACAGAACCAATGACAAAAACCCCGTGATTATCTCAATAGATGCACAAAAGGCCTCCAAAAAAATTCAACAGCCCTTCATGCTAAAAACTCTCAATAAAATAGATATTGACGGAATATATCTCAAAATAATAAGAGCTATTTATGGCAAACCCACAGCCAATATCATACTGAAAGGGCAAAAACTGGAAGCATTCCCTTTGAAAACTGGCACAAGACAGGGATGCCCTCTCTCACCACTCCTATTCAACATAGTGTTGGAAGTTCTGGCCAGGGCAATCAGAAAAGAGAAAGAAATAAAGGGTATTCAATTAGGAAAAGTGGAAGTTAAACTGTCCCTGTTTGTAGATGACATGATTGTATATCTAGAAAACCCCATCATCTCAGCCCAAAGTC
>NW_016837594.1:0-3619 GCF_001698545.2 Rhinopithecus bieti | reverse complement strand
GGATATGGCAATCGCAGGGTCATGTTGGGGGCTGGGAAGAATAGATGGGTGGGAGGGAGGCTATGCAGTGGAATGAAATAGAACGGAGTGGGAAGGAGGGCAAGGAGAACTTCAGCATGCACTTTGCAATAGGGCAGATGGTATCTCTTGAAGCCGTTTTCCCAGGGTTTGTGCCTGTGTGTAGTGGTAGCGCTCTGTGTCGTTTTTCTTGGTGGAGGTCGGTTGGAAGGTTTTGACAACACGCTGTAGGTGAGGCTCCCTCTGTCCCAGGGCTCAGGTTACCCTGAAAACTCTTGGAGATCCAACACCCTCCTGGACGTGTGGCTCTGTCCTCTAGGAATGCAGCTACAAGATCACATGCTGCTGAGAGTGAAGCTGGAGCCTCACCGTGGGAAATGGGGGTGGGTGGAGGTGGAGAATGTGTTAGTGGGGTCTGACTCAGCCTGCATCCTCCCCAGACCCACCATGCCTACCTGCTTTTTGCTCTTAACTCCTCAGGCTAGAGAGGATCCCCTGGGTTTTACCTCCAGTGAGCTGATGCCAGGCCCATGGGCAAGCTCTCAAATGCAGTAGAGTGTTGGGGTCTCTCCTACACAAATGGTATCTTCACTAGCAGCTACTTAGGGGTGAGAAGGTGGTGCATCCACTTGAATCTCTTTTTGTCCAACAGTGGCGAGGTAAGATGGTGTTCTCCATGAATCTGCAACTGCGCCAAACTGTATGTTGGAAATTTGAAGATGACATTGACAACTGCCCTTTTCAAGAAAGCCCGGAGCTGAACAATGTAAGACAGGGCATCAGCTTTCCTCAGGTCCACAACTGTGGATGCTGCATGGGGTGTAGTGTGGGCACAGGAGCAGCTGACAAAGCCATTCTGAGCGACAAAGGCAAGTGAGCCCCCAGCAGGCTCTACCAGGCTGCCCTGCTTGTGCCTTAGTGGGAAGCCCAGTGAGGCAGGAAGCCCCGGGCTTCACTTTCAGGGCCCCGGCCAATCTGAGTTTCCTGACTCTGCCCTCTGACACCATTGCAGCTGCCTGCACCTGGACCACATGGCCTTCAGAACCTTCTCTCTGGTCTTCCTCCCCACTTCTTCCCTGCCTTCTAGAGAAAGAGCCTGGAGACAATGGTGACAATGTCTGTGGATACTTTTCTCAGGGTTTCCCTACCCTGCCCTAGACCCAAAAGTGGTGGAGGCTGAGAAGAAGCCCCACTGCCCTGGCTCCTAGGCCCCACTGAGCTGCAGATCCTGCTCTAGGGAACGAGCTCCTAGTGAAATCTGGCTCTGGGAAAACTTCCCGTTCTTAGTCAACCCCCTTATTGTAAGATTAACAAACAGGTAACTCACTGCCTAAGTCTTGGAACTGCTTCCACTGGGACAAAATGTTCTCCTGCTGCTCTTGGGTGCAGGGATCACACCAGGACAGCCTGGGGTTTCCCTGAGGGGCACGGGCTGGAGGAGGAGTCATGGCACAAGTGACCCTGACTAAGGAGGGAGCCTCATATCACGATGTAGTTCAGGACTGGTCTCAGGCTCAGGCTAGACCTGAAGGCCAGAGCCACGTGGCTCGATTACTGGCCCGGGAATGGGCAAGGTGGAGATGGAACCTGTGTCACGGGCGGATGCCACAGGATTCCGGAACCTCCTCAAACCCCGCCCTACTGTCTCTTCCTGTTTGTTCCCTCAGACCTTCAGCTGCTTCTTCACTGTTGAAACCATGCCCTGGAAGACATATTTTGAACTCCTGAACAAGACCTGCTCAGAGGGGCTCTCCTGAGTGGAAGCCACTCACATGCCTGGCCACATGCTGTCCCCTCCCCCGTGAACACCAGCTGTTCCCAGGAGTTGCACATCAGTGGCTGAGCAGCTCCGTGCATATTTGTTCTCTTACTTTGCAAGTGTCTGAGGTTTTATGACTTGGCATTTTAGAAACTCCTCATTGTCCAGGTTCCTCATGTAGAATGGGTCATTAAACATCAGCATTTCCAGAAGCTTCCTGTGCCATGTTCTGGAGGGAGGGGCTGAGCAGTTGATGGAGTTCCTCTCCAAAAGACAGCCTATTTGCATCTGTGTCAGTGGGGTCCTCCCTCCCTTAGGACCTCGTGAGCCAGCTCCAGGTGGCACAACCAAGATGAGTCTGAGCTGCTGTCTCCATGCTCATGGCTGATGGTGACCCATGTGGCAAGAGGTGGAATGTCTGTGATCTTGCAGGACACCCAATGTGCATGATTGAGCAAGACAGGGCCTCTGGGTCCCACTCAGCACATGTGGCCTCTGCTCTCGAGGGGAGGCCCACACACCTTTCCTGGTCCGTGGAAGGCTGGTGAATAGAGGAAGGACTTCTAGCTTCACCTTTATAAAGTTGTCCTGGCATCTGGGGCCGCAGCATCTTCTGGAAGAATCTTAGAAATGTCCAACTTCAGGGCCTCTGACCTTTGGAAAATGCATCTGCACTCTCACAAATCCCCAGGGATGCAGAAATCCCCTGAAAATGCAGGATTTGCAGGAATGCACACCCCCAGGGGATGCAGCGTGAGATGCATGGGCAGACTAGATGCTACTAAGACCTTGCCCAAATCACCTAAACCAGGGTTTGGCAAAAAATTTTTCTGAAGAAGCCAGAGAGTAACTATTCTGGCCTTTGTGGGCAGATGGTCTCTCAGCTACTCAGAATTGCTGTCATATCTTGACAGGAGCAATAGCCAATGTACAAACATATAAGAGTGGTTGTGTTCCAATAAGTGTTTATTTACACAAACAGGCAGTGAGCTGCTTGGGTCTCACGCCATAGTTACCAGTCTCTGATGCTAAGAGCTCCTCTGGACCCTGGTGCCCCTGAGACACACCATGCTACCAGTTCCCACGCCAGGTACCTGCATCTTCCCCACCTTCACTCAGGGGTTGATCTGTGCAAATGAGCTCCATCAGCAGAGCAGGTGTGCCCTGCAGGTGTGGGAAAGGTCAAATCTGAGGGGCACATTCTGTCATGGAAGTGAGCAGGTATATGTCCCAGTCTTCCCAACCTCAGGGCACCCAATTCAGAGTTGAATTTCTGCATTTGCATCCCAGCAGGATATACCCCTATCGTCCACAGTCTGACCTCTGGAAAGAAACTGTCACATCCTCCAGCTAAAAATTAAATAAAGTACTCTTTCTGGACAAGACTTAAGTTTCTTCTCCATGAAGATGCCTTCAGCATGTATCTGTAGTTACCTGTGAACTTCAGAGGGACTAGAATACCCTGAAGGCAAGTTCTAAATACCCTAAACCCAAGTTCTTATTCTCCCTATCCGCCAGGAATCTGAGCCACTAGGTCTGGGCAGGGCCAGGGAATTTGCATGTCTCACCAGCTCTCCTGGGACAGACCTGTTCCTAGTCCCCAGACCACACTTGGAATGGTGCAGGTTCAGAAGCCATCATTGCGAGTACCTGCAGACCAAACCACAAGTGAGAACTATCTCACCTCAAACAGCATTGGGGTGAGGTTGAGAATGATTTCTTCATTGCACGCTGAATTGGGGAAGGGGTCAGAACACTACGCCTGACTGTAAAGAAAAAGGAGAGTTTCTAGACCCCAGGCAACAGGACGGTGCCTCTGGAGAAGGGAGAGGCTGCACCGGC
>NW_016837593.1:0-718 GCF_001698545.2 Rhinopithecus bieti | reverse complement strand
CCTGCAGGACCTCGCACCAGGCCTCCCGGGCTCCCCGCCTCTCTCTCAAGAGGCTCAGCGCTTTCTCTGGGGCCTGTGCCTGCCCACCCATGATCCTAGTGTCCACTGTCATCCCTTTCCATCCTTTCCTGCCTTTCCACCCATCCTCCCCTCCCATCCCACCTCCACTGTTGAGTCCAGTGCTCACCTTCCACTCATACCTCTTGCACTTGTGTTCCAGTGCCGGGCTCTGACCTCCACTGGGGCGCCCAGTGGAGGGCCCCTTTAGCCCGCGGAGGTGCTGGGGCAGCTGAGGCTGGGCCTCATGTTCAGGGCACTCTCTCTCCCATTGCTGGTCTTTCCCAACCCACCTGCCTGGGTGCTGTTCCTGTCCCCTGAACAGGAGATGATTTAAACGGCTTTGGAAGAAGAGAGGCCATGTGTGGGAGAGACAGGGTGTAACCACAGAGATGAGGCCTGGAGGGAGGAGTTTCTGCCCCAGCAAGTGAATTTAAGGGCCAGACCTGAGCCCTGGAAGGCTCCAGTGGACGCCAGGTATCTGAAGGGCAAAGGCACGGGCTGCTGGAGCCTGCATCATGTCGAGTGCACAGAGGAGGAGGGCTCTGCCCTGGGCACTGTCACTGCTTCTCATGGGCTTCCAGCTCTTGGTGACCTATGCCTGGTGTTCTGAAGAGGAAATGGGTGGTAATAATAAAATAGTCCAGGATCCTATGTTCCT
>NW_016837592.1:0-773 GCF_001698545.2 Rhinopithecus bieti | reverse complement strand
TGATATTTCCTTTATCAGCGTAGCCCTCAATGCGATCCAAGGAAGTACTCTCAGGATCCTCAAAACAGTGAAAAGGACTGCTGCATGAAACATAAGTGTAACTCTGTGAGATGAATTCACACATCACCAAGAGGTTTCTAACAAAGCTTCTTTCTAGTTTTCATCTGAGGATATTTCCTTTGTCACCACAAGCTTCATTGCGTTCACAAGTTTCCCTTTGCAGATTTCCAGAAAACTGTGTTAGCAAACTGAACACTGAAGAGAAACGTCTAACTCTGTGAGTTGCCTACACACATCGAAATGCAGTTTCTCAGAAGGCTTCTTTCTAGTTTTCATCTCAGGATATTTCCTTTTTCACTATAGCCCTGAATGAGCTCCAAAATATCACTTTGCAGAACACAAGATAACACAGTTAGCAAACTGTTCCAAAAGGGGAAAGGTGGAACTCTGTGTGATTAAGTGAAACATCAGAAGGCAATCTCTCAGAAAGCGTCTCTCCAGTTAATATCTGAGGTTATTTTCCTTTTTCACCATGGGAACCTATGGGTTCCCAAATCTCACTTTGCAGATTCCACGAAAAGAGTGTTAACAAACTGTTTACTGAGAACTCAACTGTACCTGTGTGAATGGAATTCACAGATCTCAAAGAAGTTTCTCAGAAAGCTTCTTTCACGTTTTAAACTGATGATATTTCCTTTATCAGCATAGGCCTCAATGCGATACAAAGAAATCCTGTTCGGGGTCCTCAAAACCAGTGATAATGGACTGTTGCA
>NW_016837591.1:0-560 GCF_001698545.2 Rhinopithecus bieti | reverse complement strand
AACACTCTGTCCTCTGGAAGCTGGTAAGAAATGTAGGTTCCCTGGCCCTGCTCACAGCTACTGGGTCAGAATCTTCGGGTGGGGAAACTAGGAACTTGATTTTTAACATGACTTCAGGGGATGCTGGTTGCTTCTGAAGTGTACAGGGAGCTGCGGATAAACATCAAAGGCATATTTCACAGGGACAAAGCTGAGAGAGAACTCAGAATCTCCACCCACAAACTGTGCCGCTGAGCTGTGCCAGCTGTGGCCACAAGAGGGCACCCGTGACGACCTAATGGGCGCACCTCAGCCATCCCTGGGGGCATCTTTGTCTTTCTGGTTCTCCACTGCTCCAATTGCAAGAGGCCACCCGTCCTGGAAACACCTTTGAGGAATAGGGACAGCCATAAGGAGCCAGGCCCCTAGTACCAGCACTTGGCAGCGCGTCCCAGGCTTGGGAAGCTGCATTCAGGGAGGTGCAGAGAACAGGGTTGGGGGCTCCTGCTCTAGGTTTCCTTAACCCCTGCCCAGGACCCCCAGGCTGGTGTCCCCGTCCCAAGACCCTCGGGGAGCAGACA
>NW_016837590.1:0-804 GCF_001698545.2 Rhinopithecus bieti | reverse complement strand
AGGAGGACACAGGGGAGGCTCCCTCAGGAGAATGAGGAGGACACAGGGGAGGCTCCCTCAGGAGAATGAGGAGGACACAGGGGAGGCTCCCTCAGGAGAATGAGGAGAGGACACAGGGGAGGCTCCCTCAGGAAAATGAGGAGGACACAGGGGAGGCTCCCTCAGGAGAATGAGGAGGACACAGGGGAGGTTCTCTCAGGAAAATAAGGAGAGGACACCGAGGAGGCGTCCCTCAGGAGAATAAGGAGGACATGGGGGAGGCTGCCTCAGGAGAATGAGGACACACAGGGGAAGCTCCCTCAGGAAAATGAGGAGGACACAGGGGAGGCTCCCTCAGGAGAATAATTAGGACATGGGGAGGCCCCCTCGAGAGAATGAGGAGGACACGGGGAGGCTCCCTCGGGAGAATAAGAAGAGGACACGGGGAAGGCTCCCTCAGGAGAATGAGGAGAGGACACAGGGGAGACTCCCTCAGGAAAATAAGGAGAGGACACCGAGGAGGCGTCCCTCAGGAGAATAAGGAAGACAGGGGGAGGCTCCCTCAGACGATTAAGGAGAGGATACGGGGCAGGCGTCTCTTGGGAGAATAAGGAGAGGACACAGAGGAGGCTCCCCCATGAGAATAAGGAGGACACAGGGGAGGCTCCCTCAGGAAAATGAGGAGGACACAGGGGAGGCTCCCTCAGGAAAATGAGGAGGACACAGGGGAGGCTCCCTCAGGAGAATGAGGAGAGGACACAGGGGAGGCTCCCTCAGGAAAATGAGGAGGACACAGGGGAGGCTCCCTCAGGAGAATAAGAAGAG
>NW_016837589.1:0-2881 GCF_001698545.2 Rhinopithecus bieti | reverse complement strand
AGGGTGTGGTGGCGCATGCCTGTAATCAGAGCTACTCGGGAGGCTGAGACAGGAGAATCGCTTGAACCCGGGAGGTGGAGGTTGCAATGAGCCAAGATCACACCATTGCACCCCAGCCTGAGCAACAAGAGCGAAACTGGGTCTAAAAAAAAAAAAAAAAAATGGAAAGGGGAAACAAAAAAAAGAGATGCAGCATGACAAGGATTTAATCTGCCATTGCTGACTTTGAAGATGAAGGAAGCGGGACACAAGCCAAGAAATCTGTTAGCCTCTAAAAGCTGGGAACAGCTTCAGTTTACAGTCTGCAAGTAAACATGGACCTCATTCCTATAACCACAAGAAACTGAAGTATGTCAACAACTGAGTAAGGAAATGGATTCTCCCTTAGAGCCTATAGAAAGGAATGCAGCCGGCCAGGCACGGTACCTCACACCTGTAATCCCAGCACTTTGGGAGGCTGAGGCAGGTGGATCACCTGAGGTCAGGAGTTCCGAGACCAGCCTGACCAACATGGTGAAACCCCATCTCTACTAAAAATAGAAAATTAACCAGGCATGGTGGTGCATGCCTGTAATCTCAGCTACTCCGGAGGCTGAAGCAGGAGAATTGCTTGAACCTGGGAGGCAGAGGTTGCGGTGAGCCGAGATCGCACCATTGCACTCCAGTCTGGGCAAGAAGAGTGAAACTCCATCTCAAAAAAAAAAACAAGAAAGAAAGGAATGCAGCTCTTCTGGTGCCTTGATTTTAACCTGAGACCCATGTCAGACACCTGACTTACAGAAATGTAAGATAATATATTTGTAATTATCTAAACCACTAAGTATGTGGTGATTTGTTATAGTAGCAACAGAAAATGAATATGCTCTGAGTTGAATTTTTTTTAATTGAGTTTTATGACCCAGGATATGATTCTATCTTGGCCAATATTTTATGGGCACTTGAAAGTAATGTGTATTCTGTTGTTGGTAGAGGGTTCTATAAACGTCAATTGGATCCTCTTACTTGACATTCTTCAGTTCTTCTATATCTCTGCTGATTATATTTACAGTAGTCTGTCAATACTGAGTGTGGATATTGAAATCCCTGTCTACAATTATAGATGTTTAAATTTCTTCTTAATTCTATCAGTTTTTATTTATGAAGGTTAAGCTTTGTTGTTTGGTGCATACAAAATTAAGGATCATTGTCTTCTTTAGATTGATCCTTTCATCATTAAATAATGCCCCTCTTTATCCCTAGTAATTTTCTTTGCTTTGAAGTCTACTGTATCTGATATTAATACATTCCTGATTATTTCATTAGTATATTAATACTTGTATGACATCTTTTTCCATCCTTTTATATTCAACTTACCTATGTCAACCATGTTTTGAAGTCAGCTTACTGTACATAGCACATAGTTGGATTACATTCTGTATCTACTCTTCCAATTTGTGTTATAATTAGTATATTCAGATAATTAACATTCATAATAATTATTGATGTGTTAGGGCTTATGTTTGCCTTTTTTTTTTTTTCTGTCCCTTCTGTTTCTCAGTTTCTCATTCTTCTGTTTTTCTTTACTTTTTTTTTTTGAGACAGTCCTGCTGTGTTGCCCAGATAGGAGTGCAATGGCGCCATCTCGGCTCACTGCAACCTCCGCCTCCCAGGTTCAACTGATTCTCCTGCCTCAGTCTCCCGAGTAGCTGGGATTACAGACATGAGCTACCACGCCCGGCTAATTTTTGTAGTTTTAGTAGAGATGGGGTTTCACCATACTAGCCAGGCTGGTCTCGAACTCCTGACCTCAGGTAACTCGCCCGCCTCAGCCTACCAAAGTGCTGGGATTACAGGGGTGGGCCACCACACCCGGCCTCATGTGAGTTTCTTAAACATTCTGTAGAATTACATCTTGAATTAGTTATAGTATTTTTGAACATATCACTTTGTATTGGCTTAGTGGTCACTCTATCACAATATAAATACATAACTATTCACAGTCTAGTGGTATCAACAATGTATACCATTTATATTTTGAATGAAGTGCAGAAACTTTGCTTCCATTTAGGTCTCTTCACCCTCCCCACTCTTAAAACATATTTACATATTACATCCATTTAAAAATATAATTATATGCAAAGCATATGTAGTGACAATGTACATTTCTTCTACATACACTGAGCACCATATCAGATGATATGACTTTGGTTCAACCACCAAATATTTCTAAAACTGTTGAAGATAGTCTATTATTTTTATTCCTACTTTTACCTACTCCATTGTTCTTTTTTCTTTTTGAAGTTCCACATCTTCTGTTATAACTTCCTGTTTGGAGAACTTCCATCAGCCATTCTTTGAGGGTAGGTCCACTAGCATCAAATTCTCTGTTTTCCTTTATCTAAAAATGTCTTTATTTCTCCTTCATTCCTCAAGGATATTGTCACCAGAGAGAGAATTTGTAATTGATAGTTATTTTCTTGAGATAACTTATAAAATATTGTGCCACTGCCTTCTGACCTCCATTGTTTCAGGTGAAAAATTTGCTGCCATTCAAATTGGTGTTCCCCTATATACAACACATCATTTCTCTGTAGCCACCTTCAAGACTTTTCCTTTTAGTTTTCAAAAGTTTAATTAAGATGTGTCTTAGTGGGTCAGGCGCGGTGGCTCATGCCTATAATCCCAGCACTTTGGGAGGCCGAGGCAGGGGGATCACCTGAGGTCAGGAGTTCGAGACCAGCCTGGCCAACATGGTGAAACCTCATCTCTACTAAAAATACAAAAATTAGCTGGGTATGGTGGTAGGTGCCTGTAATCCCAGCTACTGGGGAGGCTGAGGTTGCAGTGCGCCGAGATCATGCCACTGCACTCCAGCCTGGGTGACAGAGTGAGACTCCTCTTA
>NW_016837588.1:0-1330 GCF_001698545.2 Rhinopithecus bieti | reverse complement strand
TGTCACAGATGGACATTTGGGTTGATTCCAAGTCTTTGCTATTGTGAAAGAATGGGAGAAAATTTTTGCAACCTACTCATCTGACAAAGGGCTAATATCCAGAATCTACAAAGAACTCAAACAAATATACAAGAAAAAAACAAACAACCCCATCAAAAGTGGGCAAAGGATATGAACAGACATTTCTCAAAAGAAGACATTCATACAGCCAACAGACACATGAAAAAATGCTCATCATCACTCGCCGTCAGAGAAATGCAAATCAAAACCACAATGAGATACCATCTCACACCAGTTAGAATGGCAATCATTAAAAAATCAGGAAACAACAGGTGTTGGAGAGGATGTGGAGAAATAGGAACACTTTTACACTGTTGGTGGGATTGTAAACTAGTTCAACCATTATGGAAAACAGTATGGCAATTCCTCAAGGATCTAGAACTAGATGTACCATATGACCCAGCCATCCCACTACTGGGTATATACCCAAAGGATTATAAATTATTCTACTACAAAGACACATGCACACGTATGTTTATTGAGATAGTCTCTCTTACGTGTTCAGTTTCTGCCAACAACCTTTGGCCATGGAGAGCCGTATAGTGCATATAATAGTCTCAGGGTTTTACGTTTAAGGGAAAGGCAGTTCTCACAGAAGAGGATAAGGGGGAGAGAGAAAATTGTGCTGATATAAACATGGGTGTGAAAGTATATTTTTCATAAAATGACAGGTTTTCCACTGAACTGCTGGATCAAATGGTAGACCTACTTTTAGCCCTTTAAGGAATCTCCACACTGTTTTCCATAGTGGTTGAGTTTTTAATAGCTATTTGTAGCATTTAGAATTTGTATTCAGTTTTTAGCACAAGCAAGGATATCCACCTTAATAACCACCATATAACTATCAAAACTGGAAGAATAGCAGTGATACATACAACTTCCTAATTCTTAGTTCCCATTCTAATTTTTCCAATTTCCCTAAACATTTTGTCATGTAATTTATACATAACAAAGCTTTTCAGTTCAGAATCCCTCCTTGAAGCTTTCGTTAGCCTTCTTTGATTTGCAATAATTCCTCAGTCTTAACCTTGATTCATTACTTCATATTTTTGGGGATTACAGTGCAGTCATTTTATGGAATGCTTCTTAATTCGGGGTTGTCTGTTGTTTCCTCATGATTAGATTCATCTTTAGCAAAGTTTTATAAAACGTTGTGTTTCCGGTGTATATTATCAGGTGGCGCATTACTTCAGTTTGTTTCATCTCTGTTTTTACTTGGATCCCTTTAAGGTGATGACTGTCAGGTTCCTCAATTTTAAAACTACATCTT
>NW_016837587.1:0-2133 GCF_001698545.2 Rhinopithecus bieti | reverse complement strand
AAATTTTCTTCCATTCTGTAGGTTGCCTGTTCACTCTGATGGTGACTTCTTTTGCCATGCAGAAGCTCTTTACTTTAATTAGATCCCATTTGTCAATTTTGGCTTTTGTTGCCACTGCTTTTGGTGTTTTAGTAATGAAGTCCTTGCTCATGCCTATGGCCTGAATGGCATTGCCTAGGTTTTCTTCTAGGGTTTTTATGGTTTTAGGTCTAACATTTAAGCCTGTAATACATCCTGAATTAATTTTTATATAAGGTGTAAGGAAGGGATTCAGTTTCAGCTTTCTACATATTACTAGCCAGTTTTCCCAGCACCATTTATTAAACAGGGAATCCTTTCTCCATTTCTTGTTTTTGTCCGGTTTGTCAAAGATCAGATGGTTGTAGATGTGTGGTGTTATTTATGAGGCCTCTGTTCTGTTCCATTGGTCTATATCTCTGTTTTGGTACCAGTACCATGCTGTTTTGGTTACTGTAGCCTGGTAGTATAGTTTGAAGTTAGGTACCGTGATGCCTCCAGCTTTGTTCTTTTTGCTTACAATTGTCTTGGCAATACAGGCTCTTTTATGGTTCCATATGAACTTTAAAGTAGTTTTTTTCAATTCTGTGAAGAAAGTCATAGTTAGCTTGATGGGGATGGCATTGAATCTATAAATTACCTTGGGAAGTATGGTCATTTTCATGATATTGATTCTTCCTATCCATGACCATGGAATGTTCTTCCATTTGTGTCCTCTCTTATTTCATTGAGCAGTGGTTTTGTAGTTCTCTTTGAAGAGGTCCTTCACATCCGTTGTAAGTTGGATTCCTAGGTATTTGATTTTCTTTGTACCAATTGTGAATGGGAGTTCACTCAGGATTCAGCTTGCTATTTGTCTGTAATTGGTGTGTAGGAATGCTTGTGATTTTTGCACATGGATTCTGTATCCTGAGACTTTTCTGGAGTTGCTTATCAGCCTAAGGCGATTTTGGGCTGAGATGATGGGGTTTTCTCAATATACAGTCATGTCATCTGCAAAAAGGGACAACTTGACTTTCTCTTTTCCTAATTGAATACCTGTAAATGCCCCAATTAAAAGACACAGACTGGTAAATTGGATAAAGAGTCAAGACCTATCAGTGTGCTGTATTCAGGAGACCCATCTCATGTGCAGATATGCACATGGGCTCAAAACAAAGGGATGCAGGAAGATCTACCAAGCAAATGGAAAGAAAAAAAAAAAAAGAAAAGAAAGAAAGCAGCGGTTGCAATCCTAGTCTCTGATAAAACAAACTTCAAACCAACAAAGATCAAGAGTGACAAAGAAGGCCATTACATAACGGTGAAGGGATCAATTCAACAAGAAGAGCCAATTATTCTAAATATATATGCACCCAATACAAGAGCACCCAGATTCATAAAGCAAGTCCTTAGAGACCTACATAGAGACTTAGACTCCCACATGATAATAGTGGGAGACTTTAATACCCCACTGTCAATATTAGAGAGATCAATGAGACAGGAGGTTAACAAGGATATTCTGGAATTGAACTCAGCTCTGCACCAAGTGGACCTAATAGGTATCTACAGATCTCCGCACCCCAAATCAACAGAATATACATTCTTCTCACACCACATCACACTTATTCCAAAGTGGACCACATAGCTGGAAGTAAAGCACTCCTCAGCAAATATATAAGAACAGAAATCACAACAAACTGTCTCTCAGACCACAGTGCAATCAAGCTAGAATTCAGGATTTAAAAACTCACTCAAAACTGCACAACTACATGGAAGCTGAATAACCTGCTCCTGGATGACTTCTGGGTAAATAATGAAATGAAGGCAGAAATAAAGATGTTCTTTGAAACCAATGAGAACAAAGACACAACATACCAGAATCTCTGGGACACATTTAAAGTAGTGTGTAGAGGGAAATTTATAGCACTAAATGCCCACAAGAGAAAGCAGGAAAGATCTAAAATTGACACCCTAACATCACAATTAAAAGAACTAGAGAAGCAAGGGCAAACAAATTCAAAAACTAGCAGAAGGCAAGAAATAACTAAGATCAGAGCAGAACTGAAGGAGACAGAGATACAAAAAACCCTTCAAAAAATCAATGAATCCAGGAGCTGTTTCTTTTTTTTTTAA
>NW_016837586.1:0-1465 GCF_001698545.2 Rhinopithecus bieti | reverse complement strand
CACTCAGCTGCAGGGTCTGCGGGAGCTGGGGAGAGTGTCCTGTGTCCCGAAGAGTCACTGGGCTTCCCCTGGTCCGCCACCTCACATTCAGCTTCACAGAAAAGGGCCAGTGGCTTGGTCCTGGTCGCTGCCAGCATTCTCTAATCATTCAAAGGAATGCGTCCAGAAATACAGGACCTCGTTTCTGGAAAAGCAGGTCCATTTCAGTGAGGAGTTACTGGGACCTTCCTATGAGACCACATGGGTGTTCGGTGCCAGTGCCAGCAACACAAACAGGGCACCGCACAAGTCCCGGTGGCTCCAGAGACAGACAGGCCAACGAATGCCCAGGAAGAAGCTGAGTGAGACAGAACTCTTGCAAGGGGTCTCAGGAGAGAAAGCCTCTCAGACCTGAGACCTGGGGATAGCCCCTCAGAGAGCTGTGAGCTGTGGCTGTGAAAACCTCCCAGACCTGAGACCTGGGGATAGCCCCGCAGAGAGCTGTGAGCTGCGGCTGTGGGCTGGCCAGCCAGTCCCTCCGGGCCCTCCGGTTTCACTCTGGCCTCAGCAACGTGTTGATGTCTTCGGGGCTCCACAGCCTGGAGCCCACATGTACTTCTCTTTACCTGACTATGTCTTGATATTCCCGTCTCTCTCCACCTGGGAAGGGAGGCCATCCCAGGCCACTGGGGATTCAACTAGAAAATACACACTTGTAAGGGTCCATGGTGTCTGCACACCCGTGGTCTCACATCTGGGTGTGGGGATCCCCGCCCCCTCCTTGGCTGCACAGTGAGGACGGAGCTGGTGCCCAGGACCCTAAACCACTGCTCATGGAAGAGCGAGTGTGGGCACTCCCTTGGAGTGCATGAGGGTATCTGCCTTCAGAATGGTGGGGGACTCACTGGCGATTGGCAGGATGTCCCATGTTCACCAGCCCCTGACCTTACAAGGTGAGAGTGACCTCCGTGGGCGTTGCAGGCCTCTCTTAGGACACTTGCAACCTATTCCAGGCATCAGGATTCTAGTTCTCACAACACCTTATGGCCTGCTCATCCCAAAACCCATGAACGCATTTCCACCCTCATTGACACCCCCTTCCTACCCCTATGTGCACCATCACTCTCCAGCTAAGAAACCACATTACTTACGCTTCAGCTGCAGTTCCAGTGAACTCAATGCCATCAGAGAAAGGATACAGACACCTTGGGTGATGTTTTTGGCACATCTGGCTGCTTTCCTGGAATGGTTACATTGAGTTGCTGCTTCTTTGTACACAGGGTCTAGAAACAAATTCTTATTCTTTATCACCAGGCATGCTGTCTGAGCCTGTTCCCCATCCTGTGTTCCCCACAAAAACTATGCTCATCCCCTGACCTCCATGTCCCTCAAGCCGAGTTACTTCTTATTTGTGGTTTGGTCTGTATGCACCTCCCAGGAAGTATTCTGAGCCTGCAGCACTCAAAGTGTGGTTTCGAGGACCGGG
>NW_016837585.1:0-740 GCF_001698545.2 Rhinopithecus bieti | reverse complement strand
TTTTCTTTTTCTTTCTTTTTTTTTTTGAGACAGTCTTGCTCTGTTGCCCAGGCTAGAGTGCAGTGGCACCATCTCAGCTCACTGCAATCTCCACCTCCCGGGTTCAAGCAATTCTTGTGCCTCAGCTTCCTGAGTAGCTGGGATTACAGGCACCTGCCACTGTGCCCAGCTCATTTTTGTATTTTTAGTAGAGACAGGGTTTCACCATCTTCGCCAGGCTGGTCTCGAACTCCTGCCCTCGTGATTCACCCGCCTTGCCCTCCCAAAGTGCTGGGATTACAGGTGTGAGCCACTGTGCCCAGCCTGGTTACGTTTCTTTAGACAGGAATGGAGCCTGAGCATCATGGTCACTCGTGAGAAATAAAGAAAAAT
This sequence comes from Rhinopithecus bieti, assembly GCF_001698545.2. Lineage (NCBI taxonomy): Eukaryota > Metazoa > Chordata > Mammalia > Primates > Cercopithecidae > Rhinopithecus > Rhinopithecus bieti. Next base: position 368 of record NW_016837585.1, on the reverse strand, counting down.
AGAGTGTGTGTGGTAAGCGTTCTAGACTCAGGAAGGTTTTTGGAAAGCCTTTAGTAGGGTTGACTGTTAATTTTTTTCATTCCATGAGTTAATTCTTTCCTTATTTGTCAACATTTGTTATTTTCCTGAGTTTTCAAGTTCTAGATATTCATGGTTAAAAAAAATTATAAAAAATGTAAAATAAAAATAAAAATACAATGTGAATAACTCATAATCTTATCACTAAGTTAGCCAATATTAGCTTATTTTGTTTCTGCCCCTTTTGTATACCTGGTTTATTTATTCAGTCATTCAAGATCAGGGAAAATGTTATAAATAGTTTCATAGGCTTGGTGTGTTTCCCTTAATATGATTGAGGGACATGGGAA
>NW_016837584.1:0-2341 GCF_001698545.2 Rhinopithecus bieti | reverse complement strand
AGGTGCCCGTACCATGCCCAGCTAATTTTTTGTATTTTTAGTAGAGGCAGGATTTCACCATGTTGGCCAGGCTGGTCTCGAACTCTTGACCTCAGGTGATCCACCCGCCTCGGCCTCCCAAAGTGCTGGGATTATAGGCATCACGCCCAGCCTATTTTATAAATTCTTAAAAGAGTTAAATAACATGTAAGTCATCTAGCCCACTGCTCGGTTCAGTGGTCCCTCTCTTTCTTCGTTCTTTCGAAGTAGGGAGTTTGAATTTGAAAGTTAGTTAACTTGTCAAAATTCATTTTTCATGGTACATAATTAGATACCTTTGCCTTTTTAAAAAGGACTGTTTTATAGACTAAATCAATAAAAAGATAATTGATTATAAGGTAGTATTTCTCTGGGATCAAGTCAGTTGAATATTTGTTGGCCCTAATAAAGATCTGGAAATTAATTATTCATTGATAGAGAAAGCAAAATTATGTCACATTTTGGAGATAGGGTCGGTGTGTCAATCACTGAAATTAATTTGATTGGAAACAAAGGTTTGACCAAGTAAGATGGGAATTGTATGAAAATACATTTTAATCTCAGTTGCTTAAACATAAGTTGAACTCTCAATAAAAATATGAAAGCTATACGATTTTTAGAAATACCTGTGGAGGAAGAAGATGAGGAGGATTTTAGCTTAGCATTCAGCAGACCTTGGCTACCTTCATTCAAACTTAGGTTTTCATTCAGAAGACTAAGTTGCTTTTCCCACCTTCTTCCCATTTTTACCATGTAGAATATACCAAATCAGTGGGGGAAAGATAGAAAATTAAAGAAAATAAAATTATGGATTATCCCCCTTCTCAGAGAAAACCATTGTTGACATTTTAATGTATTTAGTTTCAGATTTTTCTTTTCCTATTCATGTGTTCATATACTTAAAACAAAAATGATATACTTTAAAAATACTTTTTATAAATGCTTTTTTATTTATTTATTTATTTTTGAGACAGAGTTTCACTCTGTCGCCCAGGCTGGAGTGCAGTGACGCGATCTCGGTTCACTGCAAGCTCCACCCCCCTGGGTTCACGCCATTCTCCTGCCTCAGTCTCCCAAGTAGCTGGGACTACAGGTGCCTGCCACCACACCTGGCTAATTTTTTTGTATTTTTAGTAGAGACGGGGTTTCGCCATGTTAGCCAGGATGGTCTCGATCTCCTGACCTCATGATCCACCCATCTCGGCCTCCCAAAGTGCTGGGATGAAAGGCATGAGCCAGCGTGCCTGGCCTGTAAATGCTTTATTCAATCAAATGTACTGTGAATGCCTTTATGCTGATAAATGTATTTCCACAACATCTGGTTATCTTTGCTCTCTTCTAATTACAGAAATAATGCATGTTTATTGGAAAAAATTTTCAAGTATATCGGTATATCTAACAGGAAATAAATCTTGCCATGTAATCTAATTAATCATTTGTACCACAGTACTTTTTAGTGTCTTAGGTTTCAGCTATATGGATGGACTATAATTTACTGAGTTAATTCCATATTGTTTTCCATTTAGCCATGAATTAGAAGCAATTTACAGTAAACCACACTGCTGTGAGCATTTTTGTATATACATCTGGGTACAGTTGTCCAGTGATCTCGTTAGAATGAATTCCTACAAGTGTATGTGCTGGTTAGTGTGTGTATATTTTAAAGATTTTTTTTTTTTTTTTTTTTTTTTGGTCAGGTACTGCTAAATTCTTTCCAAAATCAGTGTGTTCTCTGATCAGCAGTGTTTGGGGGAATATCTGTTTTTTTTCACACCCTTTCCTATCTTTAAGAAAAATGTTTTGTGTGTGCCCATTTAAAAGGTTAAAACTGTTTTACTTTAAGTTATTCTTTATTAACTGAGTTTACTATTAGGAGGTTTTGGCTACATGTATTCGTTTGTGAATTACTTCTTGGCCTATTTCTAAAAATTGAAGTGTCATCTTTTTCTACAAAAGCAAGTATTCCCTTTTTGTACATCAGTCAGTATGACTTAGAAGATGCCTTAGTCTCCTTTGAAACAAAATGAGTTACGTGTGAATAAAAAATTTACTCAACTGTAACACTTTGCTCTTTGCATATGGCTATATTGACCTGAGAGCCAGGAAGTTCTGGCACAACCTGTATTTTTATCCTGAGGCAGGTAGATAGACTCCAGCTACCTTGTGAACTGTGTGGTTTTCTTGGCAACTCTCTCTGTGTTTGTCTCGGCAGTCTCATCAGTCTTGGTAGCTGTGCCAGTATTCGGGTGAGGAGTGGGACTCTGTCATCACTGCAGTAAATTAAAGTGAAACTTACTATCCCTGAGCCCAGGGGCGGTTGATA
>NW_016837583.1:0-734 GCF_001698545.2 Rhinopithecus bieti | reverse complement strand
AATCTCTAAAGACAATTTAATTTCTGAAGCCATATACTGTAATCTCAGCCATATCACAGAGTCACACAAATCAAATGGGGATGAAGTATAAGGATGAAAACCAATTTGTTGCACTTTGCAGTATTCTAAACCTATCCTTAAATTTTGGGTAACTTATAACTAAAATAAGGTATATTAGAACTAAATAATGTAAATAGGTACTTTTAATTAGAATGAGATGTTGTTGGTAAATGATACATAATTCACACTATGCATAGCTGAATACATAAAAAGTATAATGCTTTCCTCTTTTGGAGAAAAACGTAATAATTAAAGACACAATTGCCGTGAGTTAGGTATGATATATAAACATAGTGGTTGAAATACTGTAAAGGTTAATGAAATATTAATACAAAATTTACCTAATTTACAATTAATGCATATGTTAGAGAATTTGATGCCATCATTTTCATGTTTTTTCCAGAACATTTACAATTCATAATAAAGCAAATCAAAATATTCCTAACAGTTTATTGAAAAAGTTTGGGATATATATATATACACTTCTGTTCAATAAAGCATTGAATATATAAATGATTCATAAAAATTATCTGCAATTAGGTCCCAGAGTGGTAGCTCACACCGGAAGGCAGGGCAAGGGCAAGGGCAAGGGCAAGGGCAAGGGCAAGGGCAAGGGCAGGCAAGGGCAGGCAAGGGCAGGCAAGGGAAGGGGGAAAGAAAAGAAAAAAAAATTA
>NW_016837582.1:0-1328 GCF_001698545.2 Rhinopithecus bieti | reverse complement strand
TTGATTTTGTATCCTGAGACTGCCGAAGTTGCTTATCAGCGTAAGGAGATTTTGGGCAAACAGGAACAATTTGACTTCCTCTTTTCCTAATTGAATACCCTTTATTTCTTTCTCTTGCCTGATTGCCCTGGTCAGAACTTCCAACACTATGTTGAATAGGAGTGGTGAGAGAGGGCATCCCTGTCTTGTGCCAGTTTTCAAAGGGAAAGCTTCTAGTTTTTGCCTACTCAGTGTGATATTGGCTGTGAGTTTGTCATAAATAGCACTTATTATTTTGAGATACATTCCATCAATACCTAGTTATTGAGAGTTTTTATCATGAAAGGCTGTTGAATTTTGTCAAAGGCCTTTTCTGCATCTATTGAGATAATCATGTGGTTTTTGTTGTTGGTTCTGTTTATATGATGGATTATGTTTATTGATTTGCTTATGTTGAACCAGCCTTGCATCCCAGGATGAAGCCGACTTGGTCATGGTGGGTAAGCTTTTTGATGTGCTGCTGAATGTGGTTTGCCAGTATTTTTGCATCGATGTTTATCAGGGATATTGGTCTAAAATTCTCTCTTTTTGTTGTGTCTGCCAGGCTTTCATGTCCAGATAATCCTGGCCTCATAAAATGAGTTAGGGAGGATTCCCTCTTTTTCTACTGATTGGAATAGTTTCAGAAGGAATGGCGCCAGCTCCTTTGTATACCTCCAGTAGCATTTTGCTGTTAATCCGTCTGTCCTGTACTTTTTTTGGTTGGTAGGCTATTAATTATTACCTCAATTTCAGAGCCTGTCATTTGGCTATTCAGAGATTCAGCTCTTACTGGTTTAGTCTTGGGAGGGTGTATGTGTCCAGGAATTTATCCATTTCTTCTAGATTTTCTAGTTTATTTGCATAGAGGTGTTTATAGTATTCTCTGATGGTAGCTTGTATTTCTGTGGGATTAGTGGTGATATCTCCTTTATCATTTTTTATTGTGTCTATTTGATTCTTCTCTCTTTTCTTCATTATCAGTCTTGGTAGCCATCTATCAGTTTTGTTGATCTGTTCAAAAAATCTGCTCCTGGATTCATGGATTTTTTGAAGTTCTTTTGTGTCTCTATCTCCTTCAGTTCTCCTCTGATTTTAGTTATGTCTTGCCTTCTGCTAGCTTTTGAATTTGTTTGCTCTTGCTTCTCTAGTTCTTTTAATTGTGATGTTAAGGTGTTGATTTTAGATCTTTCCTGCTTTCTCTTGTGAGCATTTAGTGCTATAAATTTCCCCCTACACTCTGCTTTATATGTGTCCCAGATATTCTGGTATGTTGTTTGTTTGCTCTCCTTGGTTTCAAAGAACATCTT
>NW_016837581.1:0-806 GCF_001698545.2 Rhinopithecus bieti | reverse complement strand
GATTTCTCTTCTCGCTTCATTTCATTCATTTGATTCTCAATCACTGATACCCTTTCTTCCAGTTGATCGAGTCAGTTACTGAAGCTTGTGCATTTGTCACGTATTTCTCGTGACATGGTTTTCATCTCTGTCAATTCGTTTATGGCCTTCTCCGCATTAATTATTCTAGTTATCAATTCTTCCACTCATTTTTCAAGATTTTTAATTTCTGTGCACTGGGTACGTAATTCCTCCTTTAGCTCTGAGAAGTTTGATGGACTGAAGCCTTCTTCTCTCATCTCGTCAAAGTCATTTGCCGTCCAGCTTTTATCCTTTGCTGACGATGAGCTGTGTTCTTTTGCAGGGGGAGATACACTCTTATTTTTTGAATTTCCAGCTTTTCTGCCCTGCTTTTTCCCTGTCTTTGTGGTTTTATCTGCCTGTAGTCCTTGATCATGGTGACGAACTGTTGGGGTTTTGGTGTGAGTGTCTATCCTGTTTGTTAGTTTTCCTTCTAACAGTCAGGACCCTCAGCTGTATGTCTGTTGGAGATTGCTTGAGGTCCACTCCAGACCCTGTTTGCCTGGGTATCAGCAGCAGAGGCTGCAGAAGATAGAATATTGCTGAACAGCGAGGTACCTGTCTGATTCTTACTTTGAAAGCTTCCTCTCAGGGGTGTACTTCACCGTGTGAGGTGTGGAGTTTCAGTCTGCCCTAGTGAAGGATGTCTCCCAGTTAGGCTACTCAGGGGTCAGGAACCCACTTGAGCAGGCAGTCTGTCTGTTCTCAGATCTCAACCTCCGTGTTGGGAGATCCACTGCTCTCTT
>NW_016837580.1:0-4450 GCF_001698545.2 Rhinopithecus bieti | reverse complement strand
CTGTGGTATCAGTTGTAATGTCTCCTTTTTCCTCTCTGATTTTATTTGGATATTCTCTTTTTTCTTAGTCTAGATATATGTTTGTTAATTTGCATAACTTTTCATAAAAAACCCCAACTTTTTGTTGCATTGATCTTTTGTGTTTTCTTCATTTCAGTTTCATTTATTTGAGCTCTGATCTTTACTATTTCTACTCTTTCACTAATTTTGGGTTTGGCCTGCTTTTGCTTTTCTAGTTCTTTAGGATGCATCATTAAGTTGTTTATTTGCAGTTTTTCTTCTTTTTTGAGGTAGAAAAACTTATTTTCTACATACAAACTCTACATATTGCTTTTGCTGTATCCTGCAGGTTTTGTTTCTTGTGTTTCCACTATCATTGTTTCAAGAAATTTTTCAATTTCCTTCTTAATTTCTTCATTGACCCGCTGGTCATTCAGGAACTTATTGCTCAATTTCCACATATTTGTACAGTTTCCAAAATTCCTTGTGTTATTGATTTACAGTTCTATTCCATTGTGGTCAGAGAAGATAGATGCTTGATGATATTTTAATTTTTTGAATGTTTAAAGACTGGTTTTGTGACCTAACATATGGTCTGTCCTTGAGAACGATCAATATGCTGAGGAAAAAATGTGCAGCTCTTCATATGTTGTAGAAGAAGAGGAAAGGGATGATTGGGGGTGGATACAACTGAGGAAGCTCAAAGGTGCAGAACAGATAAAAAGGAAAACCAGACCAAACTCAACTGACACCACAGAGGAAGCATATAAACCATCCTTAGCCAAAGCAGAATTCTTCTGTAAATATCTCTTTCATCCAATTGTTGTATAGTGTGGATTAAGTCTGGTGTTTCTTTGTTGATTTTCTTTCTGGAAGATCTGTCCAAGGCTGAAAGTGATGTGCTGAAGTCTCCAGCAATTAATGTATTGGGGTCTAGCTCTCTTTACCCCTAATAAATGTTTGCTTTATGTATCTGAGTGTGCCCATGTTGAGTGCAAATATATTGAAAATTGTTATAGTCTCTTCCTGATTGGACCCCTTTATCATTATATAGTGACCTTTGTCTCTTCTTAAAGTTTTTGTCTTGAAATATATTTTATCTGATATAAGTATAGTGACTCCTGCTCTTTTTTGGTTTCTATTAATAAGGAATATCTTCTTCCATCCCTTCATTTTCAGTCTATGTGTGTCTTTATAGGTGAAGTGTGTTTCTTGTAGGCAACAGATCATTGAGTCTTGTTTATTTTCTTCCATTTAGCAACTCTAGGTCTTTTGATTGCAGAGTTTAGTCCATTTATATTCAGTGTTATTACTGATAAGTAATGACTTATTCCTGCCATTTCGTTATTCCTTTTTTGGTTGTTTTGTGGTCTTCTCTCCCTTCTTTCTTTCCTTCCTGCCTTCCTTTTAGTTAAGATGATTTTCTCTAGTGATATGATTTAGTTTCTTTTTATTTTTTACATACTCATTGTATGTTTTTTGGTTTGGAGTTGGTGTGAGGCTTGCACATACTATCTATGCTGACAGCACTGTCTGCATAAATGAGCAACCAAATAAGCAAACAATCAAAAACTAATAAAACCTCCATGCCTTGTCTTCAGCTCCCACTTTTTAACTTTTTGTAACTTTTTGTTATTTCTATTTATATCTTATTGTACTATGTCTTGAAAAGTTGTTGTTGTCATTTTTGATTGGTTCACCACTTAGCCTTTCTACTAGGATAAGAGTGGTTTATGAAATACAATTACGTTATTATAATATTCCATTTTTCCATGTACTTACTATTACCAATAAGTTTTCTACCCAAAGGTGACTTCTGGTTGCTTGCCAACATGCTTTTCTTTCTGATTGAAGTACTCCCTTTAGCATTTCTTGAAGAACAGGTCTGGTATTGATGAAATCCCTTAGCTTTTCGTTGTCTGGAAAAGTGTTTTTATTTCCTTCATGTCTGAAGAGTATTTTTGCCAGATATACTACTCTAAGAAAAAATTTTTTTTGCTTTAGCACTTTAAATAAGCCATGCCACTCTTCTCTTGGCCTGCAAGAATTTCCACTGAGAAGTTTGCTACCAGACCTACTGGAGCGCCAATGTATGCTATTTCTTTTCTCTTGCTTCTTTTAGGATCCTTTTTTTTTTTTTTTTTTAAATCCTCGATCTTTGGGAATTTGATGGTTAAATGCCTTGAACTAGTCTTCTTCGGTTTAAATCTGTTCGGTGTTCTATAGCCTTCTTGTATCTGGCTATTGATAACTCTCTCTGGGTTTCGAAAATTCTCTGTTATCATCCCTTTGAATAAACTCTCTACTACCCTTATCTCTTTCTCTACCTCCTCTTTAAGGCCAATAACTCTTAGATTTGCCCTTTTGAGGCTATTTTCTATAGATCCTGCAGGTGTGCTTCATTGTTTTCAATTCTTTATTTCTGTCTCCTCTGCCTGTGTGTTTTCAAATAGCCTGTCTTCAAGTTCACTATTTCTTCTGCTTGATCAATTCTGCTATTAAAAGATTATGATCCATTCTCCAGCATGCCTTTTTCAGCTCCAGACTTTCTGCTCAGCTCTTTTATTTCAATCTCTCTTTTAAATGTATCTGACAGAATTCTTAATTTCTTATCTGTGTTATCTTGATCTTCTGTGAGTTCCCTTAAAACAGCTATTTTGAATTCTGTGTCTGAAAGGTCACTTTCTCTTTTTCTAGAATCAGTCCCTGGTGCCTTATGTACTTCATTTGATGAGGTCATGTTTTCCTGCATGGTCTTGTTACTTGTGGATGTTCATCTGTGTCTGCACATTGAAGAATTGGGTATTTATTGGAGTCTTTGCAGTCTGGGTTTGCTGTACCCATTCTTCCTGGGAAGGCTTTACAGATATTTGGAAAGACTTGAGTGTTGTCACCTATGCCATCTATTTCTGCCTTAGGTCGTACCCTAAGGTCAGTAATGCTGTGGTTCTCACAGACTCACATAGGTACCACCTTGATGGTCTTGGACAAGATCTGGATGAATTCGGTGGATTACCAGGCAGAGACACTTGTTTTCCTTGCTTACTTTCTTCCAAACAAACAAGTGGAGTGTATTTCTGTATTCTGAGCCACCTGAAGCTGGAGGCGGAGTGAGACAAGCACCCCTGGGTCCATCACCATTATGACTCTGCTGGGTCAGACTTGAGGCCAGGATAGCACTGGGTCCCATGCAAGGCCTGCTGTAACCACTCCCTGGCTACTGCTTATTTCTGCTAGAGGCCCTAGGACTCTACATATAGTAGGCAGCAAATCCAGCCAGGCCTGTGTCCTTCTCTTCAGGGTGGCAAGTTCCCCCAGACACTGGGTGGGTCCAGAGGTGCCAATCAGAAACCAGGGACTAGAGTTCAAAAACTTAGAAGTGTTCTACTGTACTGCAGCTGAGCTGGCACTCGAACCACAAAATGCAGGTTTTTGTATACTGCCCACCCTTTCCAAAAGCAGAGGAGCCACACCCCACAGCCACTGCCACCACAGTTCCATGGGGATTACTGCCAGATCACTGCTCATGACCCCTTAAGGCCTAAGGGCTTTTTAGTCAGCTTGTGAATGAATGCTAAATGGCCTGGTACTCATCCTTAACCTAAGCACTCAGCTGGTAGTTGCAGTCCTTGTGGCCTAGACTGCATTTCAAGTTTATTTAGAACCCCAGAGGACTTTAGCCTGCAGTGGCAAGACTTGCAGGAACTCAAGTTCCAAGTGCTGGGAATGGCAATTACCCTTTAGCTAGTTTATATGCTCCCTCTGTGGTGTCAGTTGAGTTTGGTCTGGTTTTCCTTTCTGCTATAACAAGACAGCACTTAGTTCAATGCCTAACAGTTGATTTACACTCCCTCTCCCCAGTGCACAGAAATGCTCTCTGCACCATGTTGCCACTGCCGGGGAATGGGTTAGGAGTGGCATCGGCTATTCAAGACATTTTTTTCTACCTCTTCAGTGCCTCTTACGTGTAGATAGTTGTTAAATTGGTATCCTTGCAGGGGAGACAATCAGTGGAACCTTCTCTTTCACTATCTTGCTCTACTCCCTATTCTATGTCACGTTCGTTTCAGACATATTTCAGAGTCCTTTCCTGAACAGCCAATGATAACCTCTTTTTCAAAAAGGTCCACATCTTACATCTCTTTCAATATATGTGAAATCTTGGAGATGAGCCAAGCTAGAAGCAATGTTACCACAGACTCTAAACCATGAAGAAGGTACCATTGAGTTTTCTTGTGAAAAATCATGGGAAATGGTGTCTGTGCTTCTTAATTTGTTCTCTAATGTCATGAAAAAGAACTTTGGTCAGAATAAGAGGGCCCATGGCTTTTACATCCAGTCTTTATGCATTAGAAACACTTTCTTTATCAGATGAGTCAATAACACCTTCTTCTTTTTCTTAAAAAAAAAAATCAAATAGGATATTGATCTGCTCCTCAAAAGTTCTTTC
>NW_016837579.1:0-2343 GCF_001698545.2 Rhinopithecus bieti | reverse complement strand
AAATATCCTCAGAGAATAACTAGAAAGAAGCTTTCTGAGAAACTGCTTTCTAATGTGTGAATTCATCACACAGAGATTCACCTTTCCCTTCTAGTAGCAGTTTGCTAACACTGTTGTCGTGGTTTCTGCAAAGTGATATTGGGAGCTCATTGAGGGCTAGCGTGGAAAAGGAAATATCCTCCGAGTAAAACCGGAATCAAGATTTCTGGGAAAATGCTTTGTGATGTGTGAATTCATTTCAAAGTGTTACACCATGCTTTCATGGAGGAGTCTGCTAGCACTGACTTTGCGGAAGCTCAGAAGTGGATGCTTGGATATTGTTGAATCCCATGGTGAATAATGAACTATTCTCCAACAAGTCTGCAGAGAAGCCTTCTCAGAAACTTCTTTGTTGTGGGTGAATTCAGCTCACAGAGGTAGATCATGGTTTTCATTCAGAAACTTTCTAAGGGTGTTTTCGCAGAATCTGCAATAAGACACACGATGGTGCTCCGAGACCACAAATAACCTCAGCACAAGCAAGAAAGAAGCTTTCTGAGAAACTGCTTTGTGATGTGTGAATTCAACTCACTGAGTTACACCTGTATTTCGTGGAGCCGTTTGCTAGCCCTGTTTTTGTGGAATCTGAGAACTGATATTTCGGATCCCTTTGAAGACTACAGGACCAAAGGAAATATCCTGCAATAAAAATGAGAAAGAAGCTTTCTGAGAAACTTCATAGTGATCTGTGAATTCATCTCAGAGAGTTACAGTTTCCTCCTGATGAAGCTGTTCCCCAATCCTCTTCTCCGGGAATTGGCAAAGTGATATACGGGAGCCTATTGAGGACTATGGTGAAAAAGGAAATATCCTCAGATGAAAAGTGGAAAGAAGGGTTTTGAGAAACTGCACTTTGACCTGTGAATATAACTCACAGAGTTACACTTTCCTTTTCATTGATCCGTTTGCTAACACTGATTTCTTGAAATCTGAATTGGGACCTTTCTTAGCACAATGAAGCTTACGGTGACAAAGGCAATATCCTCAAATAAAAACTGGAAAGTAGCTTTCTGAGAAACTTCTTTGTGATATATGAACTCATCTCCCCGAGTTACAACTTTGCCTTCACGGAGCAGTTTGCTAACACTGATGTCGTGGAATCTGCAATGTGATATTGGGGAGGACATTGAGGCCCATGGTGAAAACGGAAATATTCTCAGAGAATAACTAGAAAGAAGTTTTCTGAGAAATTGGTTACTGATGTGTGAACTCATCACACAGAGATTTACCTTTCCCTTCTTGTAGCAGATTGCTAACACTGTTGTCGTGGATTCTGCAAAGTGATATTTGGGAGCTCATTGAGGGCTATTTTGAAAAAGGAAATCTCCTCCACTAAAAACTGGAAAGAAGCGTTCTGAGAAACTGCATTATGATGTGTGAAAGCAACTCACCGCCTTACACTTTCCTCTTCAGAGTTCAGTTTGCTAACACAGTTTTCTTGAAATCTGGAATGGGACACTTCTGAGCGCAATGAAGCTTACGGTGACAAAGGCAATATCCTCAGAGGGCAACTAGAAAGAAGCTTTCTGAGAAACTTCTTTGTGATGTGTGAATTGATCTCACAGAGTTACATTTACGTTTCATGGAACAGTCGATTAACACTGTCTTTGAGGAATCTGAGAAGGCCTTCTTTGAATCGCATTGAGGCTTACGCTGTTACAGGAAATATCCTCCATTAAAAAGGTGAAAGAAGCTTTGTGAGCAACTTCTTTGTGATATGTGAATTCATCTCACAGAGTAACAACTTAGTCTTCATGAAGAAGTTTGCTAACAGAGTTTTCATGGAATCTGCAAAGTGATATTTGGGAGTGCATTGAGGCCTATGTTGAGAAAGGAAATATCCTCAGATAATAACTAGAAAGAAGCCTTCTCAGAAGTTGCTTTCTGATGTGTGAATTCATCCCACAGAAATTCCCTTTTCTCTTCTGGTAGCAGTGTGCTAACACCGTTGTCGTGGGCTCTGCAAAGGGATAATTGGGAGCTCATTGAGGGCTATGGTGAAAAAGGAAATATCCTCAGATGAAAAGTGGAAAGAAGCGTTCTGAGACACTGCACTGTGACCTGTGAATACAACTCACAGACTTACACTTTCCTTCTCATTGATCCGTTTGCTAACACTGATTTCTTGAAATCTGCATTGGGACCTATCTTAGCGCAATGAAGCTTACGGTGACAAAGGCAATATCCTCAAAAAAAAACTAGAAAGTCGCTTTCTGAGAAACTTCTTTGTGATATATGAACTCATCTCCCCGAGTTACAACTTTGCCTTCACGGAGCAGTTTGCTAACACTGTTGTTGTGGAAT
>NW_016837578.1:0-1907 GCF_001698545.2 Rhinopithecus bieti | reverse complement strand
TTGATAAAATGGCATACTGTACTTCTAAAATGTATTTTCCTAAATGATGCAACAGGACTTGAATACCTTAAGGAAGATAGCATAATGGGGATGTATAGCAATAGAACTATGGTGTTTGTCAAACTAGATGATAAATACAGATAAAACATTCCAGTGTATGCATTTGGTGAGAATTCAGATACTTAACCTGTGGAAATTTTAGTTACGATGGTTGTCAAGTGAATGAATGAAAACTATTTAATATGCTTCCTACCTGATAGTCAAGAAACAGGCAACACTGGGCATGGTGATGCACACCTGTAATACCAGCTTAAGCCCAGAAGTTTGAGACAAGTCTGGGCAGCATAGAAAGACCTCATCTTTTAAAGAAAAACCAAAAACTTAAAAGACATTAGTAAGATAAACAATGTATTGAGGGGATTTTTTAAAGCATAGTATTTCCTACATGTTTTTCTTGCTATATTTCTATTTATTTAAGATGCATACATATGAAATAATAATAGGCAGTAGGTATACTTTTAATACATATACCTTAAATCTTGCCACTATTAACATAAAAATACTTGTTAAATGGCCGGGCACGGTGACTCACGCCTGTAATCCCAGCACTCTGGGAGTCCGAGGCAGGTGGATCACCTGAGGTCAGGAGTTTGAGACTAGCCTGGCCAACATGGTGAAATCCTGTCTCTACTAAAAATACAAAAATTAGCCGGAAGTGGTGGCGCATGCCTGTAATCCCAGCTACTCAGGAGGCTGAGGTAGGAGAATTCCTTGAACCCAGGAGGCGGAGGTTGAAGTGAGTCAAGATCAGGTCATTGCACTCCAGCCTGGGAGACAGAGCAAGACTCCATCTCAAAAACAAAACAAAACAAAACTTGTGAAATACAATTAAAATATATATTGAATCAATTTATTTTTGAATTTTAATTATTTCAGAATAAACATTTTTCAGAGAGGATAATTAACGAGTACACTTGAAGCTATTGAAATTTAACATTGTGGCAGGGCACGGTGGCTCCAGCCTGGGTAACAAGAGTGAAACCTTGTCTCAAAAAAAAATAAGAAAGTTAACATTGTTGTGTAGGTGAGGTGGCTCACGCCTGTAATCCCAGCACTTTGGGAGGCTGAGGAGGGTGGGTCACGAGGTCAGGAGTTCAAGACCAGCCTGACCAACGTGGTGAAACCCTGTCTCTACTAAAAATATGAAAATTAGCCAGGCGTGGTGGCATGTGCCTATAATCCTAGCTACTCTGGAGGCTGAGGCAGGAGAATTGTTTGAACCCGGGAGGTGGAGGTTGCAGTGAGCCAAGATCATGCCGTTGCACTCCAGTTCTGGGCCACAGAGCAAGACTCTGTCTCAGAAAAAAAAAAAAAAGAAGAAGAAGAAATTTGACATTGTTTTGCTTAACTGTCTCAATCAGATAATGTAACGCAGAAATTCTGTATAAATTACTTTATACTTCCAAACATTCTTCCTGTAATAATTTTAACCAATTTAGTAACAACATTTTTCCATTCAATTGAAAATAATGCAAAACAAAGGAGAACAGAAACCTGGCCAAGTTTCAATTGACGCAGATAGGCTTGTCTATTCAAAATGAAATATTTTTCTTCGTGCAGATTATGTTTCAATGCATCAATGCATCAGTATGTAAGACAGTCATTTTGCTTTCTGCCAATCCTATGCTTACTGTCAATTTCTCAGCTTCATTTATAACCACTCCAAAAAACAATTCACCTTTCAAATACATTATGGAGATAAGCCTGATCATTCTCATCGTACCAGAGATTCTAAAACTGGTCATAACAATTTTAAGTATCACCATTGGTGAAAACAAATATCTGCTTTTTTTTTCCCCCCCAAGAGTCACATTTTCATCATGATGTCGGAACGTCACTGACTGGAT
>NW_016837577.1:0-1253 GCF_001698545.2 Rhinopithecus bieti | reverse complement strand
GAGGTTGCAGTGAGCCAAGATGGCACCACTGCACTCCAGTCTGGGCGACAGAGTGAAACTATGTCTCAAAAACAAAAACAAAACAAAACAAACCCAGAAATTTGGTTTTAAAACCAGACAAATTAAATGGCAGACTTCCAATGAGACCTAAAAGTTTCTAAATTTCTAACATTTCTGAAAGAACTGAGAAAATTGCCTCCACTGAGGAAGTAAGCTGAAGGAGGTAAACTGACATGTTTTCTGAATTGAGAAATATTGAGGAGGCTTTCTCTCTTTCGCCTCCAACTGTTCCTTCTCCTCCTGCCCCTGCACCCGCATAGTCTTTCTTACCTGAGCCTTCCTGTCCTGCCTTGCCTCTTCTTCCATCACCATCACCTGAGGAAAGTCCCCAGGACTCTGGCCCCTTCCCTGAAACTTCTGTTCTGACAGCCCCTTTCAAGGTAAAACCCAAACCCACAGGAAGAGTAGAAACTCTGTCTCTACTAAACACATTGTGTATACCGCTTCACTAAAACGTGAATTAAGAATACTGTAAAGGACTTCCATGGTCTAAATTTAAATACATTTCACTCTTCTGTTTCTAAAGCAGGCTCCAAGATCCTATAGGGTTTGGCAGAAAATTTGACTTAACTGTTGAGTTGGGGGCAAGCCTCCCAAAATCTGGTGATAAACTGGCCCCCAAACTGTCCATAAGCAAAATCTCTGCAGCACTATAACATGTTCTTAATGGCCCTAACGCCCAAGTTGGAAGGTTGTGAGTTTACGGGAATGAGGGCAAGGAACACCTGGCCCACCCAGGGTGGAAAACCACTTAAAGGCAATCGGTTTTTTTTTTTTTTTTTGAGATGGAGTCTCGCCCCGTCGCCCAGGCTGGAGCACAGTGGCCGGATCTCAGCTCACTGCAAGCTCCACCTCCCGGGTTCCCGCCATTCTCCTGCCTCAGCCTCCCGAGTAGCTGGGACTACAGGCGCCCGCCACCTCACCCGGCTAGTTTTTTGTATTTTTTAGTAGAGACGGGGTTTCACCGTGTTAGCCAGGATGGTCTCGATCTCCTGACCTCGTGATCCGCCCGGCTCGGCCTCCCAAAGTGCTGGGATTACAGGCTTGAGCCACCGTGCCCGGCCAAAGGCAATCTTAAACCACAAACAATTAGCATGAGTGAACTGTGTCTTAAGGGCATGTTCCTGCTGCAGTTAACTAGCCAAACTATTCATTTAATTCCACCCATCCCTTCAATTCCCATAAGGGATACT
>NW_016837576.1:0-1906 GCF_001698545.2 Rhinopithecus bieti | reverse complement strand
TCCTTAAGAGTTCACGCAGGCTCAGAATGTCCTAATGGACAGGACACAGGCAGTCTTACCTCCACTTTCAATAAGCACGTCCAGGAGTTCATCCATCTGCTGACTCCGGGTCATTTGCTAATACATATATTTTTTTTTTTTGAGACGGAGTCTGGCTCTATCGCCCAGGCTAGAGTGCAGTGGCCGGATCTCAGCTCACGGCAAGCTCCGCCTAATGCGTTTACCTCATTCTCCCGCCTCAGCCTCCCGAGTAGCTGGGACTACAGGCGCCAGCCACCTCGCCCGGCTAGTTTTTTTTTTTGTATTTTTTTAGTAGAGACGGGGTTTCACCACGTTAGCCAGGATGGTCTCGATCTCCTGACCTCGTGATCCGCCGGCCTCCCAAAGTGCTGGGACTACAGGCTTGAGCCACCGCGCCCAGCCAGAATTTCCTTTTTTTTAAAAAAGACTGAATAAAATTCCATTGTATAGATATAACACATGTTGTTTATCCATTCATTTGTCAATGGACATTTGGGTTGTGTCTACCTTTGGGCTACGGTGAATCATGCTGCTATGACCATGGGTCTATTGCCTAATGGCTTTTTAACCATGTTTGATTCAGCTTCAGTATTAATTTTATGCAGATAAACTGCTGAATGAAACAGTCTACTACAACAGGAGAAAGGAAAAAGAAGGCAGAATGCTTCCTAGCGCAGGGTATTTTAGAGTCAGTTCTATTATTTGAGAGGTTTTCATCCCAGGAGCAGGACATCTTAGTATATAGAAAATGTCTTTTTAGGCTCTTACTTTGAAATGACCTGAATCTACCTCTTGCTTGGTTTCTGCAATGTGGTCCAAGAACTTGGCTCATATTTTGTTGGTTCCTCATTGCAGTAGCTTGAGGAAGCTGTAGACACTTGTAGGGTATGTCCCCTCCTCTCTGGCTCATCTCAGTAGAGTCTTATTTCTGGACGTCCACTTTGCCTGGCCCTCTTTTTTTGAAACTGAAGAATCAGCTGATGTTTACAGAAACCAGGGGAGAGGAATGGGGAGAACAAAGGCATATATCCATCTCACTACTCTGAGAGCCCAGACTCAATAAACACAGGTATCAGTAATCAATATGGATGGGAGCACTGACCAAAAAATGAGTCATTTATCAGTTCAGAAGGTACCAGAAGCCTAAGTGTCTGGCAGGTAATTGAAATGAACTGAATATAGAATAAGAAAAAGAGGCAGAGAGCAGAGCATAGTTGTGGCTCAAAGTAGCAGAAGAGCCTTGCTTTAGGCAATTGTCTCGCAGCAATGTGGCTCCTGGGTTGCCAGATCCTCTAACTTTTTAGAAATGAGAAAGCCCACTTTGCATACCATCTCCTGTTATTTAAAATATTCTTTAAGCCAAACAAAACTTAACTGCAGACTGACTTTGATCTGTGGGATATCTGTATACAGCAACTGATGTAAATGTTCCTCTCTGGGTTAAGCATATATGAAGGGCTATCAAATACCTTATCCAAGCTCAGACTATTTGAAATAGGGGATCATTAATTGTTTTCTGTTTTTCTTTTCTTTTCTTTTCTTTTTTGAGACAGGGTTTTGCTCTTGTCACCCGAGCTGGAGTACAGTGCTGCAAACTCAGCTCATTGCAACCTCCGCCTCCCAGGTTCAAGCAATTCTCCTGCCTCAGCCTCCCGAGTAGCTGGGATTACAGGCACGCACCACCACACTCAGCTAACTTTTGTATCTTTAGTGGAGACGGGGTCTCACCATGTTGGTCAGGCTGGTTTCAAACTCCTGACCTCATGTGATCCACCCGCCTTGGCCTCCCAAAGTGCTGGGATTACAGGTGTGAGCCACCAGACCCAGCCTTGTTTTTTCTTTTTCCTACTTTTTAATTTTGAGACTTTCCAAATACAAATGAAAG
>NW_016837575.1:0-3546 GCF_001698545.2 Rhinopithecus bieti | reverse complement strand
GAGAGAGACTGTGCACCCCTCCTCCACAAAAGAAAAGAAAGGAGGGAGGGAGGAAAAAGAGAGGGAGGGATGGAGGAAGGAAAACTTCTTTACCAGTAAATGATGGAAGACATGAAAAACAAAAGTCCATAGCACATAAACCTGGGGAAAAATTTATCCTCATTGTTAGAGAAATACAAATTTAGAAAGCGTTTTTTTAATGTATTAACAAAAACAATGAATGTATCTTATGTTCACCATGTATATGGTGAAACAGTTGTACCTTTATTGTAGTGACAGTGCAGATCGGTGCAGCTCTTTGGAAAATGTGAAGTTATTAAAGTGTTCCTGCCCTTTGGTGCTATGATAATGTCCCCTCTGGGAATTTATCCTAAGAAAATAATTCAAAAGAGTAGGAACCACTCCATGCACAATGATGCTATTGAAACTATGTGTAGGCCAGATGCGGTGGCTCATGCCTCTAATCCCAGCACTTTGGGAGACCAAGGCAGGTGGATCACCTGAGGTCAGGAGTTCGAGACCAGCCTGGCCAACATGGCGAAACTCCTTCTCTACTAATAATACAAAACTAGCTGGGAATGGTGGCGCATGTAGTCCCAGCTGCTTGGGAGACTGAGGCAGGAGAATTGCTTGAACCTAGGAGGTGGAGGTTGCAGTGAGCCAAGATCGTCCCGTTGCACTCTAGCCTGGGCAACAAGAATGAAACTCCATCTCAAAAAGCAAAAGAATCTATGTGTAGACAGTTTTTAAATTTGGTTTCATTTAAAGTCCAGGGGCAGGAAAATGGCTGAGTTATATCTTATAATACATCTTCTTAGGAAATATTCAGTCATAGTTTAAGAATATATTGCAATGACTAAGTTATATCTTATGAAATATTCAGTAATGGAAAATGGTTCTGAGACTATATTGCAACATGGGACAAAGTTAAAGGTTTTGTTTAAAAGAAAGAAAGAATGCTTTAGCCATTCTAGGTACTAACTGTTCCCCTCAGTAAACCTTCCTTTTTCCTAGAGTGATGTCTTTGTTCTGGTCCTTCTATCTGGAATACCCAGATCCCATCCCTGCTTAAGTGTCACTGCAGTTCTGTGGCTCTCTCTGAAAGTCTCCTGTGTGCCACTGTTTCGTATATAACATCCATCCCAAGTGGCTAGTAGTGCATTGGAAGGGCTTGCGCTCTCTCCTACATCAGCAGTTTTCCCTCCTCTGAGTCATTCCCCTCAGCTTACCAAATGCTGTTTTTAAAAATGTATAAATCTTAATCCCACTTCCCCTTCCAGTACTGCCATTTGTTTCCTGTACAACAAACCTCCTTGGAAGAGTTATATGTACTTGGCCTCCAATTCTTCTTTACTTGAACCTACTCCACCAAGACTATTCTTGTTAAGACAGCCAGTGACACCAGCATTGCCAAATCCAATAGCTATTTTCAGTCCTCATCTTGCTTACCTATCAGCAGTTCTTGTCACAAATGACACTCCCACCTTGAAACATGTTCTTCTCTTAGCTTCCAGGATACTGCATTCTCCTGGTTTTCTTCCTACCTCACTGAACATTTCTTCTCAGTTGCCTCTTGCTGGTATCTCTTCAACTCTCCACTCTCCTAACATTGGAAGGCCTGAGTCCCTAAACCACTTCTCTATCTAGATTGAAAACTTCAGTGATCCACTTATCCTCGTGGTTTTAAGTCTATGTATGTACAACTCTCTTCCCACTAGAATATAAAGTCTGTGAGAACAGAATTTTGATTTTATTCTCTAGGGTCCCCTAGTACCTGGAAGAGTATGTAATCAATAAGTGTCCAAACTACATCAGTGACCCATTTTAAGTTGTTATTGGGCATATGTGTTTTGTGGCTCTGTATGTCACCTTAAGAGTGGTAGTGAGTTAATTGTCCTTAATTTTTTAGAAAGCATTCCAAGAAACAAATTGGGAAAGAGAGAAGCTGACTTGATGGTGCAGGCCCTGAGTCATACACAATGGAGCGTTCTACCAGGATATGTGTGCAGATGCTGCTTGCCTTCCTGCTAGTCACATAAAGTGCAACTCAACCGTGTTATCTCAGCCGCCAGACTGTGTGTGCTGGTAGAAAATGGCAGTCTGGGCCGGGCAAGGTGGCTGACACCTGTAATCCCAGCACTTTGGGAGGCCAAGGTGGGCGGATCTCAAGGTCAGGAGATCGAGTCCATCCTGGCTGACACGGTGAAACCTCGTTTCTACTAAAAATACAAAAAATTAGCTGGGCGTAGTGGCGGGCGCCTGTGGTCCCACCTACTCAGGAGGCTGAGGCAAGAGAATTGCTTGAACCTAGGAGACGGAGCTTGCAGTAAGCCGAGATCGCGCCACTGCACTCCAGCCTGGGCAGCACAGCAAGATTCCCTCTCAAAAAATAAAAAAGAAAATAGCAGTCTGTTCAATGCTCCTCATTTGTGTGTAGCAAAACACGTGCTTTTTCAGTCTCAGATGATGAGCAGTTTTTTTAGAGTCTTCGTATATGTTTATGAGGCTTTGGAAAGAAATAATAAGGCTGAATTAGGAGGTGATGACGTTGGCAGCTAGCCCAGTATCGAGTAGTTAGCCAAACTGGGTTGTAGCTCAGTGCGCCACTATGTTACAGCTACAGGAGGCTACCTTACTGTAGAATTTGGTATAAGCACAAGTTACTTTGACTGCTTGATCCCTACTTTAAGGCCTGAACCACAGTTTGAGTCCCGTTTTCCTAATTTCTTCTTGGGTTCAGATTCTGTCTGCTTGGATTTATGATGAAATAGCATAACAGATATTGATGAAGAAGGTGGTGCTTAGTGCTGTTGTTTTTCTTGTTAATTTTTGATTGAGATGGGTTTATGTGGTATGAATTCATCTTTTTAAAGTATACAATTTGGCATCCTTTATTATATATACTAGCCGTCACCACTATAGAATTCCAGAACATTTTCTTCACCCTCTTCTTTTTTTGTTTTTTTGAGACGGAGGCTTGCCCTGTTGCCCAGGCTAGAGTGCAGTGGTGCAATTTCAGCTCACTGTAACCTCCGCCTCCCGAGTACGAGCAATTCTTGTCCCTCAGCCTCCCAAGTAACTGGGATTACCAGTGTGAGCCAACACGCCCAACTAATTTTTGTTTTGGTTTTCTTTTGTTTTTTGAGATGGAGTCTCGCTCTGTCGCCCACCTGGAGTGGCGCAATGGTGCGATCTCGGCTCACTGCAACCACCACCTCTTGGGTTCAAGCACTTCTCCTGCCTCAGCCTCCGGAGTAGCTGGGATTACAGGCATCCACCCCAACGCCTGGCTAATTTTTTTGTATTTTTAGTAGAGATGTGGTTTCACCATGTTGGTCAGGCTGGTCTTGAACTCCTGACCTCAAGTGATCCGCCAGCCTCGGCCTCCCAAAGTGCTGGGATTACAGGTGTGAGCCACCGTGCCCGGCCTAATTTTTATATTTTTAGGAGAGATGTGGTTTCACCATGTTGGTGAGTCTGGTCTTGAACTCCTGACTTCAAGTGGTCTGCCCACCTCGGCCTCCCAAAGTGCTGGGATTACAGGCA
>NW_016837574.1:0-2345 GCF_001698545.2 Rhinopithecus bieti | reverse complement strand
TTTGCATAGAGGTGTTTATAGTATCCTCTGATGATAGTTTGTATTTCTGTGAGGTCGGTCGTGATATCCCCTTTATCATTTTTTATTGTGTCTATTTGATTCTTCTCTCTTTTCTTCTTTATTAGTCTTGCTAGCGGTCTATCAATTTTGTTGATCTTTTCAAAAAACCAACTCCCGGATTCATTGATTTTTTGAAGGGTTTTTTGCATCTCTATCTCCTTCAGCTCTGCTCTGATCTTAGTTATTTCTTGCTTTCTGCTAGCTTTTAAATGTGTTTGCTCTTGCTTTTCTAGTTCTTTTAATTGTGATGTTAGGGTGTCAATTTTAGATCCTTCCTGCTTTCTCTTGGGGGTAGTTAGTGCTATAAATTTCCCTCTACAGACTGCCTTAAATGTGTCCTAGTGATTCTGGTATGTTGTATCTTTGTTCTCAATGGTTTCAAAGAACATCTTTATTTCTGCCTTCATTTCGTTATGTACACAGCAGTCATTCAGGAGCAGATTGTTCAGTTTCCATGTAGTTGAGCAGTTTTGAGTGAGTTTCTTAATTTTGAGTTTAGTTTGATTGCACTATGGTCTGAGAGACAGTTTGTTATAATTTCTGTTCTTTTACATTTGCTGAGGAGTGCTTTACTTCCAACTATTTGGTCAATTTTGGAATACGTGCGATGTGGTGCTGAGAAGAATGTATATTCTGTTGATTTGGGGTGGAGAGTTCTGTAGATGTCTATTAGGTCCACGTGGTGCAGAGCTGAGTTCTAAGTGCATTAAAAGCTTACGCTTTAACTTTGGGGGGATATGGGAGATTCCTGAAAGGGTTAGAGAAGACGAGATACACGATCTGACACATGCTTTAAAGGATCCCTCTCGCTGAAGGGGAATAAGAAGAGACGATTAGGAGACTAGTTAGAAAGCTATTGAGAGCCTGCAAGAGAAAGGATTAGAGTAGTAGAGATGGAGAGAAGTGGGTAGGTTCTGGATACAATTTGAAGGTGGAATTGACTAGATTTGTGCATGGATTGGGTAGGGAGTATAAGGGAAAGAACGCACTAAAGAAGAACTCCAAAGTGTTTCTCTCCAGCAAGTAGAAGAACAGATTTTTCATCATCTGAGACGAAGGAGATTGAGGGAGGAGCAGGTTTGTGAGGAAGAGCAGATACTCAGTTTTAAACTTGCTAATTTTGTTATGCCTATGAGACCTACAAGCCTGTAAGTGGAGAGGAGTGGGCAGTTGAACACATGAGTTTGAGTTCAGGAAAAAGTTGTGGATCCAAGTTGTATATTTTTGGACACAAGTACATAGTTGTTATTAAAGCCATTGACTAAATGATTTTATCAAAGGATCTTCATATAAAGAAGAGAGATCTGCAGACTAAGCATTATCGTCAAGATTATAGATGGCACAGAGTTGCATTTTTAATGATAATTTAAATAAACTTTAAAAGTGCTAGCTTTTCCCCTCTCTTTCAATATAGTGGTAATTTTTATATTGTTATATTAATGATATTAGTAAAATGTTGGTTTTCTATACAAGTTAGTGACCTGGAGTTCCTCTTAAAATAACTTGTTTAAGTAAAAACCTGAGTGCATTTAAACTGTTAATTGAATAGTAAATCATGCTAGTGTCACACAGATATTTCAACATTTTGAACATGGTTTAGAAAGACATTTGAGAAACAGATGTATCAGAAAGAATCCTGTCCTGACGTTAACAGCCTTAGTCCTTATTATTAGGCAAAAGCTTTTAAGCTTTTAAGCAAGACTTTTATTTCTCTATGCCCATTTCTTTATTCTTAAAATACAATAATAATACTTTAAACTGAAAAGTACTTTCTATTTA
Source organism: Rhinopithecus bieti (assembly GCF_001698545.2). Classification (NCBI taxonomy): domain Eukaryota; kingdom Metazoa; phylum Chordata; class Mammalia; order Primates; family Cercopithecidae; genus Rhinopithecus; species Rhinopithecus bieti. Next base: position 506 of record NW_016837574.1, on the reverse strand, counting down.
TTTCCCTAAGAAAGTTGAGGCTCATTCCAACTGGTTTTCATTAGGACAATGTTTTTCATCAAATGTACTTAGATTTTAACGAGGGTACGAGTTTCTCTCTCTCTCTCTCTCTCTCTCTCTCTGTCTCTCTTAGAGAAAAGCATGCCTCCAAAAGACATTCCACGACTGTATACTCTGGCAAGTCACTTAACATGAAATTTTTCTCTATTTATTACACTTACCTGATGCACAGAGCAGCATGTTGAAAGTTTCCTCCTTTGCTATTCCTTCAGGCTTTATATTGACAAAAAATAAAAAAAAAAAGTAAAGCAATACTGAATGTATAAAAGAAAAATTAAACACTTGATAGCAAAGGAGAAAATGCTGGTGAAAAATTGGATTGCAGATCTATCCACATTCTTGGGAATTCAATGTCACTGTGAAAGAACACATTCCTCCATATATCACAGCCTTGAGCCCGACACATCACATCCCCCCATATGCCTCCACTTCCTGGGCCTGACACA